>NC_053427.1:29854703-29979504 GCF_007990345.1 Gossypium hirsutum | reverse complement strand
TTGATTATGATTAAGCTCAAGGAGTTAAAGGAGGAGAATCGAGCAAAGGCAAGAAAAGATCATCGAGTAGCCGAGTTGGAACCATCTTACCCAACACAAGTAAGTCATTAAGCATATCTTTGGTATTGATTAAAGGATCGTAATACCTACACCATTGTGTTTAATGAGATGAAATGTATACAAATGAATATGTAAGTAGAGATGAAATTTGTCGAATGTAAAAAGGAAGTGAAGCCTATTGAGTAGCTGGTTTTCGGCACTAAGTGTGTGGGCAATAAGTGTTCACGGTCATGAGATTGGCACTAAGTGTGCGGGTTTAAATTGTACAGCACTAAGTGTGCGAGTTTAAAGTACATGGCACTAAGTGTGCGCGGTTATTATTAAGCACTATGTGTGCGAACCCAATATATATTTTCTATAAATTATTTACATTAAGGGTGTGACTTTACCGAGTCGATTTTGGACCGCGGAAAAGGTAAGTGTGCGAACTTGAAATGCATGGCACTAAGTGTGTGAGTTTAAAGTGCATGGTACTAAGTGTGCGCGGTTGATTATTGAGCACTATGTGTGCGAACCCAATATATATTTTCTATAATTATTTACATTAAGGGTGCGACTTTACCGAGTCGATTTGGACAGCGGAAAAGGTAAGTGTGCGAACTTGAAATGCATGGCACTAAGTGTGTGAGTTTAAAGTACATGGCACTAAGTGTGCGCGGTTGATTATTAAGCACTATGTGTGCGAACTCAATATATATTTTCTATAAATTATTTACATGAAGGGTGCGACTTTACCGAGTCAATTTTGGACAGCGGAAAAGGTAAGTACCTTGACTTCATGGCTAATAGGCGCTATGTTTATATTTGAGTTGAGCTTGGTAAGTTTTGAACCTATGTGACGATTATAGTTGAAGTCACGTACATAAGGTTCATTGTGGAATAGGTGAAAGTTCGTTTAATTGTATGATTATAACGAAAATAAAATGATGTATGAAAGGCCAATGTAGGACTTGGTATGAGATTGAACCATAGGGTTTAAGGAACTATGGTATAGTTTGTATGGATGGAGTACTTAACCTCATTTCATTGTTTCCTGTTGTGATAATTTTATTAATGGATGGTTGTGGAATGCTTATGCTTACTGAGTTATATACTCATTCGGTGTTTGCTTGTCACCTATTCTAGGTTTCTTGGACTCGTCTCTTTTTGCGTGATCGTGCCGTCGTCGAAGTCATCACACGGCTAGCAACCTTTGGTATTTTCTTCTTAGTTGGTCTAAGAGAACATTTCGGCATGTATAGGCTAATATGTTTTGTTGAAATTTGGTATGTAAACTTTTAGCCATGCGAAAATGGCATAATGTTCGGTTAATTTGGTTCTAATGTTGGGTCGTAAGTCTTGGTAATACGATTTTTATGCCATATGTCATGGTTGATTATTTTGGTGTTAAAATTCATGATATGGCAATAGTGTAGTAGGGGGATGTTTGACAATGATTAGCCTTTGGCATGGCTAGTCATGATCATAATTTGTGATATGTATGACGAATCACTAGTTAGATAAAGGAGAAATCACGAAATGGGCATAGTTGCTTTCATAACAGATGCTGGCAGCAGCAGTGACGTGAGATTGAAAAATTACTAAAAATAGTAGGAGTGGGATTAATTGATGAATAAATTATGTATTCGAAGCTCGATGAGTATATTTTCATATAGAAGCAACGAAAAGATCATATGGACAGTATGTTAAGAGATATTCAGGTTCTCGTGAGACAGGGCCAGAACGGTTTCTGGATTCCCTGTTCCGACTTTGGAAATTCATTATAAATTAACCAGAGACAATTAGGAGTCATACCATATATGGATAGATTCCTCTCTGAGTCTAGTTTCTATAGAAACAAACGGCATCAGTATTGAAGCTCTGTGCAGGGAGATATCCAGGTCATAATGCGCAAAGGTCAGTGTAGTCAATCCCTGTAACATGGGAGAATTTGACTAATAAACTGTACTAATTGGCCCGACCAAAAATTCTAGAAAAAAATATGTAGATGGGCATATGAGTCTAGTTTCAGGGAAAAATCACGAAACTGATTTTCGAGTTGTGAAACTCAAGATATGATTTTTAAAGCGACTAGTACGCAGATTGGCAGTGTCTGAGAAATATTTTTATAAAGGGTTTAAAGTCTGCTAACACCTCGTGTTCGACTCCGGTGTCGGTCTCGGGTTCGGGGTGTTACATTTGATTGGTATCAGAGCTATGGTTTAGTCGGTTCTAGGACTACCATAGCACGTATGAGTCTAGCTATACATGCCGAATGTTAATGTTTAACTGTGTGATGACTTCTGACGGTTAAAATTTATGTTTTGATTAGTAAATGGATCCCGGTGTAGAGAGAACCTTGGCGGATGACATTGAAAGTGCAGCGGCTGCTCCTGCACAAGGGACACCGCCTGTTGAACCTCAGTCATCTGCGAATAATCAAGGTGAGGGGGCTAAACAAGCCTTCTTTACCATGATGAATGAGTGGGTCGCGCAGTATGCCCGAGCCAATCCGGTTGTCCAACAATTCCCGAATTAGAATAATCCACCCCCGGAGCCAGTAATGCCATCAGTTACTGATCCTGTGAGGCAGAGTAAGCCACCTGTAGACTTGATTAGGAAGCGCGGGGCTGAGGAGTTCAGGGCCATAGTTACTGATGATGCTGAAAGGGCCGAGTTCTGGCTTGATAATACCATTCGGGTGTTTGATGAACTGTCATGCACACCCGATGAATGTCTAAAGTGTGCTATATCCTTGTTGCGGGACTCAGCCTACTATTGGTGGAGGACCCTGATTTCCATAGTCCCAAACGAACGAGTAACTTGGGACTTCTTTCAGATGGAATTTCGAAAGAAATATATTAGTCAACGGTTCATTGATCAAAAGCGTAAGGAATTCTTGGAACTCAAGCAAGGCCGTATGACAGTATCTGAATACGAACATGAATTCGTAAGACTCAGTAGGTATGCCCGGGAGTGTGTAGCTGATGAGGTTGTTATGTGCAAAAGATTCGAAGAAGGATTGAATGAAGATTTAAAGCTATTAATGGGTATTTTGGAAATAAAAGAATTGTAACACTTGTCGAACGAGCCTGCAAGGCGGAAGAACTTGGAAAGGAGAAGAAGAAGGCTAAATTTGAAGCTAGAGACTACCGTAAAAGGTCGACGGGTAAAGCTCCGTTCTCAGCCGTAAAGAAGTTCAGGGAGGACACTAATAAGTCGAGGACGACTGCGGGAATTTCCATCAGAGCAAGACCATCGACGGACTCCCGAGCTACTTCGGTAGCTAGTGTGGGCAATAATCGTCTAGAGAAACCTGAATGTCCCCAATGTGGAAGACGACACATAGGTGAATGTTGGGGTAAGTCTATTAACAGGGCCTGTTACGGATGCGGTTCGAAGGACCACTTCATTAGAGATTGCACGGAGCTTGATGAGAAGAATAAGATTCAAGGTGCAAGACCTAGTGGAGTGACAACTAGAGGTAGACCACCGAGAATTTTAGGAGGTAGGGGTGGTAGTCAGAGAGGGGCCTCTGATACGGCTGTTCGAGCCGAGAACCGCACTCCTGCTAGAGCATATGCCATCCGCGCACGAGAGGAGGCATCCTCCCCTGACGTCATCACTGGTACCTTCACTCTCTTTGATACTAATGTGATTGCATTGATTGACCCTGGCTCTACTCATTCATATGTATGTGAAACCTTAGCATCCAGTAAGACTCTACCTGTTGAGTCTACTGAGTTCGTAATTCGGGTGTCAAATCCCTTGGGTCGTTACGTGCTTGTCGACAAAGTGTGTAAGAGATGTCCCTAGTAATTCGAGGTTCTTGTTTTCCGGCGGACTTGATGCTTTTTCCGTTTGATGAATTTGATGTTATTCTTGGTTTGGATTGGCTGACCGCGCATGATGCGGTTGTGAATTGCAAAAGCAAGACTATTGATTTGAGGTGCGCAAATAACGAGGTAATCCGAGTTGAGTCTACGGATTTGAAGGGGTTGCCAGCTGTAATATCAGCAATGTTGGCCCAGAAATATGTAAGAAAAGGGTGCGAAGCATACCTTGCGTATGTACTTGATGATAAAGAATTAGAAAAGAAACCCGAATCTGTGCGGGTGGTTTGTGAATACCCGGATGTTTTTCCTGAAGAATTATCGGGTTTACCACCTGTTCGGGAGGTAGAGTTTGGTATTGAGCTTGTACCTGGGACTACGCCGATTTCGATAGCTCCGTATCGTATGGCACCAACCGAGTTAAAAGAGTTAAAATCTCAGTTGCAAGAATTGACGGATAGAGGTTTTGCTCGACCAAGTTTCTCACCTTGGGGTGCACCAGTATTGTTCGTGAAAAAGAAGGACGGAACCATGAGGTTGTGCATTGACTGTCGTCAACTGAATAAAGTGACGATAAAGAACAAATATCCGTTGCCGCGCATCGATGATTTGTTCGACCAACTGAAGGGAGCCTCAGTGTTCTCAAAAATAGATTTGAGATCGGGCTATTATCAGTTGCGAATTCGAGATTCGGACATACCCAAAACTGCTTTCAGAACGAGGTACGGTCACTACGAGTTCTTAGTGATGCCGTTTGGGCTCACTAATGCCCCTGCAGTATTTATGGATTTGATGAATCGGATCTTCAGACCATATTTGGATCGGTTCGTAGTTGTGTTCATTGATGATATCTTGGTCTATTCAAGATATGAGATCGAACATGCTGAACACTTGAGATTAGTGTTGCAAGTTTTGCGGGATAAGAAGTTATATGCTAAGTTCAGTAAGTGTGAGTTCTGGTTAAGAGAGGTTAGCTTCTTGGGTCATGTGGTATCCGCATCGGGTATTCGAGTTGACCCGAACAAAATCTCAGCCATACTTAACTGGAAACCTCCGAGAAATATTACTGAGGTTCGGAGCTTTTTGGGACTCGCCGGTTATTACCGACGATTTGTCAAAGGTTTCTCGATGATAGCCACACCAATGACGAAGCTACTTCAAAAGGATGCTAAGTTCGAATGGACGGAGAAATGTCAGAAAGGCTTTGATCAACTGAAAACTCATTTGACTGAAGCTCCAATTTTAGTGCAACCCGAATCAGGCAAAGAGTTTGTCATTTATAGTGACGCATCCCTACTCGGGTTGGGTTGCGTATTGATGCAAGAAGGTCGAGTTGTAGCCTATGCGTCGAGACAATTGAAGCCACACGAGAGAAATTATCCAACCCATGATCTCGAGCTAGCCGCCATCGTATTTGCTTTGAAAATATGGCGACATTATTTGTTTGGCGAAAAGTGCCATGTATTTTCGGATCACAAAAGTCTCAAATATTTGATGACTCAAAGAGACTTAAATCTGCGACAAAGACGTTGGCTTGAGTTGTTGAAAGATTACGAGCTTGTCATTGATTACCATCCGGGAAAGGCTAATGTGGTTGCGGACGCCTTAAGCCGAAAATCGCTGTTTGCTTTACGAGCGATGAATGTGCACTTGTCTGTTCTACCCGACAATGTGTTAGTAGCTGAATTAAAGGCCAAACCATCATTGATTCATCAAATTCGTGAAGCTCAGAAAGTCGACGATGAATTGGTTGCAAAACGGGCTAAATGTATTCCGAATATGGAATCCGAATTTCAAATTGATGAGGACGATTGTTTGAGGTTCAGAAGTCGTTTGTGTGTTCTAAGAAATTCGGAACTCATTTCGATGATTCTGAACGAAGCCCATTGTAGCCGAATGTCAATTCACCCGGGGAGTACGAAAATGTACAACGATTTGAAACGTCGATTTTGGTGGCATGGTATGAAATGGGACATCTTCGACTTTGTTTCGAGATGTTTAATATGTCAACAAGTGAAAGCGGAACATCAAGTGCCTTCAGGATTACTTCAGCCGATCATGATACCCGAGTGGAAATGGGATTGAGTCACAATGGACTTTGTGTCCGGACTACCATTGTCAACAAGTAAGAAGGATGCGATTTGGGTTGTTGTTGATAGACTGACTAAGTCGGCTCACTTTATCCCCGTGCGTACGGATTTTTCATTGGATAAACTAGCCGAATTGTATGTTTCTCAGATTGTGAGATTACATGGAGTACTTATTTCTATCGTGTCGGATAGAGATCCGAGATTCACCTCGCGATTTTGGAAGAAATTGCAAGAAGCTTTGGGTACCAAGCTGCATTTTAGCACCGCTTTTCATCCCCAAACCGATGGTCAATCCGAGCGAATAATTCAGATACTCGAGGATATGCTGAGATGCTACATCCTTGAGTTTAGTGGTTTATGGGAACGGTATGTACCTTTGATTGAATTCGCTTACAACAATAGTTTTCAATCAAGTATTAAGATGGCACCTTACGAGGCTTTGTACGGTCGTAAATGCCGTACACCATTGTTTTGGACCGAGCTCGGTGAAAGTAAAATTTTCGGAGTTGATTTGATTAAAGATGCCGAACAGAAAGTAAAGGTAATCCGTGAAAGTCTGAAGGCAGCCACAGATCGTCAGAAATCGTATGCGGACTTGAAATGAAAGGACATTGAATATCAGGTGGGAGATAAAGTGTTCCTTAAAGTTTCGCCTTGGAAAAAGGTATTCAGGTTTGGCCGTAAGGGCAAGTTGAGCCCGAGATTCATTGGGCCGTACGAGATCTTCGAACGAGTTGGTCCGGTTGCGTATAGATTGATTTTGCCCCCTGAGCTTGAAAAGATTCACGACGTCTTTCATGTTTCGATGCTTCGACGCTATCGATCTGATCCATCGCATATAATTAGCCCATCAGAGGTTGAAATTCAAGCCGATATGAGTTATGAAGAAGAACCGATACGTATCCTAGCTCGTGAAGTGAAGGAGTTGCGAAACAAAAGGGTTCCGTTAGTGAAGGTGTTATGGCTCAAACATGGGATCGAGGAAGCTACTTGGGAAACCGAGAGCTCGATAAAAGAACGATACCCAAACCTATTTACCGGTAAGATTTTCGGGGACGAAAATTTCTTAAGTGGGGGAGAGTTGTAACAGCCCAAAATTGACCCAAGTCGGGAAGTGGTTTCGGGACCACAAAACCGAGTCATAAAAATAATTAATTTCCATATTCTATGCTTATTATGTGTGTACATGAGTATGTGGAAGTTTCATTCTCCAATTTTGCCAATTGCATGAGAAATTATTAAATAGGGATCGATATGAGACATGGTGAAAATATGATAGGCTAATTTAAAATGGTCTATTAATGCATGTTGTGAAAATGATGGGTTTGCATGTCAAATTACCCAAAATTTGAGCTAGTGGTTGGCCATGCTATGGGTGGAAACATGTTGGGAACATGTTGGCCTAGTGAGGTATGTAGGAAAAAAATAAAATAAGGAATATGGGTAATAAAGAAAGGAAAAACAAAAAAATGAGTGGTTGTTTCCCCCCCCATTACCGTGAGCTAAAGAAAGGAAAAGAAAAATTTTGTTCATCCTTTTTCATCCTCTTTTGACCGAAAATTCTAAGGGAGGAGGAAGGAGTTCTTGCTTCATGTTTGGTTTGGAAGAGAATTAGGAGGAAGTTTGGCCATGCATGTAACTAGATTGAGGTATGTTTGATATTATTCTTTGAGATTCATGTATATTTTAAGTTGTAAGTTTGAAATCTACCTAGCCATGGTTCAAACTTTGTTAAATGATGGAGATGATATTCGGCCATGCATGTTACATTCTTGGTTGGTATTTTGATGTTTGATGTTGTGGTGATGAGGCATGAAGATGAGTTAAGATTCGGCCTAGGTGGAGTTTGTGTTAATGCCATTGCATGCTAAATATGAAGCTTGTTAATGATGCATGTGATGGTGGATTGATGATTCTTGAATCTCTTTTTTTTTAGCATTTTTGAGTGAGCACATATGTGCATTGGTTGCTAGATGGGGAAGAATCGGCTAGCAAGTTGTGTGCTAAGGCCGAATATATTTTTTGTAGGTTAATGTGTAATGCATGTGCTAAATTGATGGAAAGGGAGAGGATGCTTTACTAGTGTATAAATGATATAAAGATTTTAGAAATTATTTTTTGGTTAGGTGTATGTATGATTAGGTATATTCGGCCATATGAGTAAATATATAGATGATGTTAAAATTGATTATGTATAATGGGCCATATAGGGTACACATTGTGATATTAACTTTGATTCTCTATAATTGATCAAGTGGGTGATTAGTAAAGGTGATTGCCGAATATACTAACATACATATGCATGTGTAATTGGATTGTAAATATTTAGCAAGGCGGTTAAACTAGTTGATTTATTGATTAAGCTCAAGGAGTTAAAGGAGGAGAATCGAGCAAAGGCAAAGAAAAGATCATCGAGTAGCCGAGTTGGAACCATCTTACCCAACACAAGTAAGTCATTAAGCATATCTTTGGTATTGATTAAAGGATCGTAATACCTACACCATTGTGTTTAATGAGATGAAATGTATACAAATGAATATGTAAGTAGAGATGAAATTTGTCGAATGTAAAAAGGAAGTGAAGCCTATTGAGTGGCTGGTTTTCGGCACTAAGTGTGTGGGCAATAAGTGTTCACGGTCATGAGATTGGCACTAAGTGTGCGGGTTTAAATTGTACAGCACTAAGTGTGCGAGTTTAAAGTACATGGCACTAAGTGTGCGCGGTTGATTATTAAGCACTATGTGTGCGAACCCAATATATATTTTCTATAAATTATTTACATTAAGGGTGCGACTTTACCGAGTCGATTTTGGACAGCGGAAAAGGTAAGTGTGCGAACTAGAAATGCATGGCATTAAGTGTGTGAGTTTAAAGTGCATGGCACTAAGTGTGCGCGGTTGATTATTGAGCACTATGTGTGCGAACCCAATATATATTTTCTATAAATTATTTATATTAAGGGTGCGACTTTACCGAGTCGAATTTGGACAGCGGAAAAGGTAAGTGTGCGAACTTGAAATGCATGGCACTAAGTGTGTGAGTTTAAAGTACATGGCACTAAGTGTGCGCGGTTGATTATTAAGCACTATGTGTGCGAACTCAATATATATTTTCTATAAATTATTTACATGAAGGGTGCGACTTTACCGAGTCAATTTTGGACAGCCCAAAAGGTAAGTACCTTGAGTTCATGGCTAATAGGCGCTATGTTTATATTTGGAGTTGAGCTTGGTAAGTTTTGAACCTATGTGACGATTATAGTTGAAGTCACGTACATAAGGTTCATTGTGGAATAGGTGAAAGTTCGTTTAATTGTATGATTATAACGAAAATAAAATGATGTATGAAAGGCCAATGTAGGACTTGGTATGAGATTGAACCATAGGGTTTAAGGAACTATGGTATAGTTTGGTATGGATGGAGTACTTAACCTCATTTCATTGTTTCCTGTTGTGATAATTTTATTAATGGATGGTTGTGGAATGCTTATGGCTTACTGAGTTATATACTCATTCGGTGTTTGCTTGTCACCTATTCTAGGTTTCTTGGACTCGTCTCTTTTTGCGTGATCGTGCCGTCGTCGAAGTCATCACACCGGCTAGCAACCTTTGGTATTTTCTTCTTAGTTGGTCTAAGAGAACATTTCGGCATGTATAGGCTAATATGTTTTGTTGAAATTTGGTATGTAAACTTTTAGCCATGCGAAAATGGCATAATGTTCGGTTGAATTTGGTTCTAATGTTGGGTCGTAAGTCTTGGTAATACGATTTTTATGCCATATGTCATGGTTGATTATTTGGTGTTAAAATTCATGATATGGCAATAGTGTAGTAGGGGGATGTTTGACAATGATTAGCCTTTGGCATGGCTAGTCATGATCATAATTTGTGATATGTATGACGAATCACTAGTTAGATAAAGGAGAAATCACGAAATGGGCATAGTTGCTTTCATAACAGATGCTGGCAGCAGCAGTGACGTGAGATTGAAAAATCACTAAAAATAGTAGGAGTGGGATTAATTGATGAATAAATTATGTATTCGAATCTCGATGAGTCTATTTTCATATAGAAGCAACGAAAAGATCATATGGACAGTATGTTAAGAGATATTCAGGTTCTCGTGAGACAGGGCCAGAACGGTTTCTGGATTCCCTGTTCCGACTTTTGAAATTCATTATAAATTACCCAGAGACAATTAGGAGTCATACCATATATGGATAGATTCCTATCTGAGTCTAGTTTCTATAGAAACAAACGGCATCAGTATTGAAGCTCTGTGCAGGGAGATATCCAGGTCGTAATAGGCAAAGGTCAGTGTAGTCGATCCCTGTAACATGGGAGACTTTGACTAATAAAATGTACTAATTGGCCCGACCAAAAATTCTAGAAAAAAATATGTAGATGGGCATATGAGTCTAGTTTCAGGGAAAAATCACGAAACTGATTTTCGAGTTGTGAAACTCAAGATATGATTTTTAAAGCGACTAGTACGCAGATTGGCAGTGTCTGAGAAATATTTTTATAAAGGGTTTAAAGTCTGCTAACACCTCGTGTTCGACTCCGGTGTCGGTCTCGGGTTCGGGGTGTTACATTACACATAAAGCTTAGTAAGTTACATATAAATAAATATAGAACAATAAGTCTATAATTTACCAACAACTTATGATACCAATGTGGGCATAAGCATGGCTTACCCTTTACTTCATACAAATCACATAGCATATACAATGAGTTCGCATCTTATACATATGTATCACTTAGGTACCTGTAATACTCACAATACGGTTTTACGTTTCTCATTAACTTAAATTTATAACTTTCGACGTTGAACCATTCAGAACACTACCGGATATTCCAAAGGCCTCAATCATGGGTAAAGTACTGATGCCATGTCCCAAACATGGTCTTACACTGGCTATCATCTTCGAGGCCGATGCCATGTCCCAGACATGGTCTTATACTAGCTCTCACATAACCGTGCCGATGCCATGTCTCAGACATGGTCTTACACTGACACATCTCGTAGCTGATGCATATCCCAGACATGTCTTATACTGGCTTATGTCCCGAGACTGATGCATGTCCTAGACATGTCTTACACTAGCACTCATTTCAATGCCAATGCTATGTCCCATACATGGTCTTACGCTGGCTCTCATAATGTGGCCGATGCATGTCCCAGACATGTCTTATACTAGCTCACACAAATGACCCAAGTGATACGACATGAATATCCTATTTACTTCCTAAGGTCCCAACGGGAATTCTACTATCTCAATGATCATTACACATTCTCAATCTCGAAATCAAGCAATTCATGCCATATCTATTCAATGACAATTTAAATACAGATTGTAGCAATGTAGTTATATTATTTACATACAACTTACCTCGGATTTCAAAATGTAGCGACTATTTGGTTTAGTCGATCTGCTTGGCTTTCCCCTGATCTTGGTTCAGATTTGACAATTCTTGATCTATATTAGCAAAATGCACTCCTTTAGTCACTAATTACAATTAGGCAATTGAAAATTCACATTTTCAGTAAAATGACCATTTTGCCCCTAGACTTTGGCAAAATGACCATTTTACCCCTATGCTCAAAAATCAATTTTTATCGAATTTCTTCACCTCTTAAGCTTATCTGAACTCTTTTTACTCTTATAGCAACCTAAAATTCCCACTATTTCACACACTTGTCACTTATTTTGCAACTTATGCAAAATAACCCCTTTAGGTGTTTTCATGCTAACACCTTTCACAAAAGTTGTTTATAAGACAACCAAGACTCATTTTCTTCCATAAAAACTCAGAAAACAACACAAATTCCTTCATCGCAAAACCCTAAACTCTTGATCATTTTGCAAGATAGCACCCCCATTTGAAAACTCATGCTTCAAGGGTCTCAAAAGTACAAAAATATTTTAGAAAAGCCATTAGGATCACTTACTTGTGAGTGCTTCAAGTTGCTGAAAATTTTTTAAGCTTGAAACCCCAACAATCACTTATATTTTTAGCTAAGAAGAAATGGGAAATAGGGTGATATCATTTCCTTTTTCTATTTTCTATTTTAGTCAAAATTAGTCACCTAATCCCACCAAAAATTGAAATTTTTGACCACACATGTCTCCTATGGCCGGCCACCCTATTTATAGGGGTCTAATTGCCCTTTAAAGGCCCCCCAATTTAGGTTCTCTAGCTATTTAACACCTTTAGCTATCAATTTAGGACTTTTACACTTTATGCAATTTAGTCCTTTTTCACAACCAGGCTCACAAACATCGAAATTAACTCACCAAATTTTTCATGTACTAATATAAACATTCTATGACTCTAAAATAATAATAAAATATTTTCTCCAACTTCAGATTTCTGGTCCCGAGACCACTATTTCGACTAGGCCCTAAATTGGGCTGTTACAATAATTAACAAATTACCAAGTTGCCGTGAATTTATTCGTAACAACATGAACATTGTTTTTGTAATATTAAGTTAAGAAATGTAATTAATCTAACACAATTATGTCATCTTGATTAAAATCATCTTTTGAAATCGTACATTGGAACTTTTATTTTTATTTTATTTTACTTAGATAAATTTTAGTTTTTAACCACTTCTTCAAAATCAAAATATTTTTAATCACCAAAGTGTTTGAATTTCATTTCATAAATAATTTTCTTAAACAATCAATGTTGGTACGATAACTCGACATTTACTTGTCAGTTTATTACTTGTTGTGATTGTGTACTCTTACACATTGCCATTGTTCCAAGTTTTTGGCACCGTTGCCGGGGGACTGTTTTAAAAATCATTATTTGTGAAATTGTTAACTTTGCATTTTGGTTTATTTTTCTGTTCAATTTTAACTTGGTTAATTTTTTTGTTTTTGTTTTAGGTGTTTATGAGTATTGATCAAATTATCAATTTACTCCCGTAGATCCTGAAATTGAAAGAACTTTTCAACAAAGTAGAAGACAAGCAGCTCAAAGAAGGACCGAAGAGATGAACTTTTAAAATCCGAATGCAGAAAACGAAGCAAACCCTGTTCAACATCCTATCCTTATTGTTGATGATAGGGATAGAGCTCTAAGATAGTATGCCATGCCAGTGTTTCATGATTTTAATCTGGGTATTAGGAGACTCGAGATCGAGGAACAACAGTTCTAGCTAAAGCTGATTATGTTCCAAATGCTTCAAATAGTGGGCCAATTCAATGGAATGCCTATTGAAGATCCTCACCTTCACTAATGAATTTTTATGGAGATGAGCAATTATTTCAAGTTAGCTGGAGTATCTGAATGTGTACTATGATTAAAGTTACTCCCATATTCACTAAGGGATAGAGCTCAAGCCTGGTTGAACTCATTGCCCCCATATTCCATTACTACATGGCATGAGTTAGCAGAAAGATTCCTCATGAAGTATTTCCCATCTACCAAGAATGCTAAGTTGAGGAATGAGATCACTACTTTTCACCAAATGGATGACGAGTCCTTGTATGAGGCATGGGAAAGGTATAAAGAATTATTATGGAAGTGCCTTCATCATGGAATGCCATATTGCATCCAACTTGAGACATTCTATAATGGCCTCAATGCTCACATGAGAATGGTAGTGGATGCTTCTGCTAATGGTGCTCTCCTTTCTAAGTCTTATAATGAGGCTTATGAAATTATTGAGAGGATTGCCAGCAACAATTATCAATAGCCAACTAATCAAGCAAAGTCAGGAAGATGAGTTACTGGAGTACATGAAGTGGACGCTCTTGCTTCACTTGTATCTCAGGTATCCTCAATATCATCGATGCTTAAAAATTTTACTACTTATGGGTTTAATAGTTTTGCAGCACAATCACCTAATCAATTTGAAAATATAGCTTGTGTTTATTGTGGGGAAGGACATTTGTTCAAAGAATTTCCATCAAACCCAGAATCTGTGTATTACATGGGTAATCAGAACTAGAATCGAGGAAGGCAAGGACTACAATCCAATTTTTATAACCCATCTTAGTGAAACCACCCTAACCTTTCCTGAAGTAACCAAGGGACTAGAACCAATAGCACTTATGCATAACTTAGACCGAGCCAGCCACCTATTTTTACCCAACAAGTTCAAAAACGAACTCAAGCTAAACCTTCCAATAGCTTAGAGAACCTATTGAAGGCATATATGGCAAAAAAGGATGCCACTTAAGGAATTTGGAAAATCTAGCGGGTCAACTTGCTACTGAACTTAGGAACTAACCATAAGGTGCTCTTCCTAGTGATACAGAAAATCAAATAAATCCTATGAACGAGCATTGTAAAGCATTGAAATTGAAGAGAGGAAAGACGTTAGAGCCTAACACTGTCAAAGTTGAAGAGGAGCCAACTAATGCCCAGTGGAAGTTCAACCAAGTGTTGAAACTCCAATCTCACCAGAACTAGAACCAGAATCTTCAAAACTCGATAAGGTAATTCTGAACAAATCAATTCTGATAAACTAAAACTTTTGTTGGATGTTGAATTGCCACAAAATACTAATCAACCAATTCCAATAAAGAATCCTCAACCACCCTACCCTTAAAGACTTAAGAAGCAAAAGGAAGATGTAACACCCCTAACCTGTATCCATCGCCAAAATAGGGTTACGGAGCGTTACAAGATAATTTGTAACTTAAAACATTTGATTTCAAACATTCTAAAATTCATAGCATAATTCATCCCAAATACATGCAAATCATCTATTAATTGAGCCCTTGAGGTCAAAGAAGCACTTTAGAAATGATTCGAGAATAAATCGGGTTCATATAGAATTTCATGGAAAAAGTTGAAAATTTTCACACTGTAGGGGTTAAATGACTGAGACACACACCTGTGTCTTAGGCCGTGTGAACATTCAAAGTAGGAACACACGACTGTGTCCCAGCCCATGTCCATACCCATGTAACTCTCTGACTTGTGTTACACAGCCAAGCCACATGCTCGTGTGCCAGCACGTAAAACTCTTGAAATGGCTTCTCACGCACGTGTGCTAGGTGGTGCTAGGTCATGAAATTACCTGACTTGCAACCCGTTAAATCTTACAAGGGACACACTGCTGTGTGTCACACATGACTAAGTCACATGCCCATGTCTTAGGCCGTTTAGACAAGAAATAGGCCATTTTAAAGCCATTTCCTTCACCCAAACCATGCACACACATACAAGGCATTTGCTCCCATTTCAAGCATTCAAAATGTACCTAAAACATGCATAATCAAATTAGATCCATATGGTACCTATTCATGCAACCAATATGCCAAAAGGCACGTCAATTCACATAACATCAAATATACTTAAATATAAGCATAACTTAGCCAATTACCAACTCAACATTTGCAACCTATTTCCATACAAAATCCAATCATAATGGCCACATACCAAGATCACATTCAAACATACCAAATGAGTCATTCAATACATATCATCACTAACCATTTCAACATTAGCCAATAAGCACCAAAATGTAAAAATGTCATCAACCAAAGTACCTTATTTACTGTAACACTCCTAACCCGTATCCATCGACGAATCAAGGTTTCAGAGTATTACCGAAACTTTTAGAAACATTTTTCAAACAATGTGTGTAAGGTGCTATTAATTTACTAAGATCATTCAAAACGTCTATTAATTAGACCCTCGAGGCCCATTACGAGCATTAGAGTCGAGTTGGAACTTAATCGAGAACTCTAAGAATTTTTTGCAAAATTACAAAAAAAAATTTCAAGTTGCAGGGTTCACACGCCCGTGTAGCCTAGGGACACACCCATGTAGTCAGGCTGTGTACTACACACGCCCGAGTCCTTAACCCGTGTAACTCTCTGACTTTAAAGGCATGAAGAAATTGAAGTCACACGACCAAGTCATATGCTCGTGTGCTAGGCCGTGTGGAGAATTTAATTTTCAAAATTTAGGTGTAGTTTCCACACGGCTGAGACACATGCCCATGTCTTTGCCCGTGTGCCCAATTCTGAGCATTTTGTTTCTCAAAATTTAGGTGCAAAGGACACATGGCCTAACCACATGCCCATGTTACCAGGCCATGTATGACACACGGTCTAAACACACACACGTGTGTCTACCCGTGTTGAAAAAATGAAGCCATTGCTAGCTTTATTTCTCACCCAAAATTTCACCCAAGACCTGCACTTGAAGCACACAACAAATACCAGCCATTCCAAGTATTCAAATTAAAGAAACTTCTTCATTCAACAAGGAATATCATTGCATGCATAGGTGGTTATAAACTTACCTTTAATTAACTTAGGCAATAACAAATTTTGATAACATATACTCAACTTAACACATGTGTATATACATATATCAAAATAACCTACTTAATCATACCAAAATAAGCCATTACTAGCCATTCCAATGGCTAGGTTACAAAACATCATTAGCAAGCTACCAATGGTAAAGTTGTCCTATACATGCCATTACACCAAAATGATTTTACTAAGTATACCCAAAATGACTAGCTGCTAGTGTGACGATGCTCTGATTATCTTCCAACCTTCACAAGCTTCCGAGCACTATAAAATAGGGAAAACAAAATGAAGTAAGCATTACATGCATAGTAAGTTCGTATAACACGATTACCTGTCCGTACTAAATCCTTTCTTTAGTAAGGTAAATGGGATTACTCATCCGAGTTAAATCCCTTTCGCAACAAATGCAGGACCTCATTCATTTCAAGAATAATCATCGGAATTCAATATTCAATTGGGACTAAATCCTTTTTCATCATTTCAAGCATGTATTCAATTTTTCTTTATAGTAATCAAATAATTCACATCAAATGATAATAACATTTCATACAATTAGAACATTCAATTAAACATTATTACATGCCCGATTAAGTTACACGAACTTACCTAGACACTTGTTCGCGTTAGAAATTTACTAACCTGAAACCTTTTCTTTTCCTTGATCTAACCTCGAATTAGTGTTGTCTGAATCTATATAAATGAATTTAGCCATCAATTTCACACATTTCATATTTAAATGGACTGAATCTACGTCCTAGATAAAATTACCATTTTGCCCCTAACTTTTCCATAAATTCAGATTTCATCCCTAGGTTCGGAAAATGAAACTTGTGCAATTTACTCCTTATTCCAAGCCTATCCAAAATCCCATTACAAATTTTCCAGCACATGTATTCATAAAATGTCAAATTTTTTCTTCAATTTCACAAGTTTATATTTTAGTCCCTAAATCATGTTTCCATCAAAAATCACTTTGTAAAAGTTGTTTATCTATCAACAACCTTTCATTTTCTACCATAAATTTCTAATTTCGGCATATACATCCTTGACCCATTTTCCAAACTTTGATAACTCTTCAAATTAATCCCTCAAATAGAGAGATTAAGTTAGCCCGGTTTCAAAAATATCAAAATTACTAAAAACGAGACAAGAAAACTTACCCAGTTAAGCCTTGAAAGTTTCCCCTCCCTCTCTTAGGGTTTATATAGAATTTTAGGTTGAAGGTGACAAAAATAAGATGATATTTTCTTTTCATCTTTTAATTAGTTAAATATTTAGCAATTTCCAATTTAGTCCTTACCCTTTTTCTATATAACCATATCAGGACCTCTAGATTTGAATTCCATAGCTACTAGAATTCAACTTTCACATTTTATGTGATTTAGTCCTTCTCGTAATTAAACACTTAATCGATAAAATTTATGTATCAACATTTTCACACGACATGCCTATTATAATATGGACCATATATGAAATAAAAATAAACCTTATTTTCAGATCAGATTTGTGGTCCCGAAACCACCGTTCCGATTTCACTGAAAAATGGGTTGTTACAACTCTCCCCCATTAAGGACTTTCATCCTCAAAAATCTTACCAGTAAAAAGATTCAGGTATTGCTTCCTTATAGTATTCTCTGGCTCCCAGCTAGCTTCTTCATTACCATGTCGTTGCCAAAGAACTTTTACTAAAGTTACCTTCTTATTTCTTAACTCTTTTTTCTCCCGGGCTAAGATTTTGATTGGTTCTTCACCATATGTCATATTAGGCTGAATCTCTACCTCTGTCGAAGCGATAACATGTGAAGGATCACATCGACACCATCGTAGCATAGACACATGAAAAAAATTATGAATCTGATCAAGCTTTGGTGGTAAAGCTAACCGATATGCAACCGGTCTAATTTTTTTATAATCTCATATGGTCCAATGAACCGTGGACTCAGTTTTCCTTTGCGTCCAAACAGGAGAACTTTCTTCCAAGGTGATACTTTCAAGAATATTTTGTCGTCGACTTGAAATTATATTTCTTTTCTTTTCAAATCAGCGTAGGACTTTTGATGATCAGAGGCTGCTTTCAAATTATCTCGGATTACTTTCACTTTTTCTTCGGTCTTTTGGCCCAAGTCAATTCCATATAACTTTTTCTCACTGAGTTCTGTCCAATACAATAGAGTTCTACATTTGCGACCGTACAAGGCTTCATATGGTGCCATTTTGATACTAGATTGATAACTGTTATTATAAGCAAATTCAACCAAAGGCAAATACTTTTCCCAGTTACCTTCAAATTCAAGTATACAACATCGAAGCATATCTTCCAAGATCTGTATTACCCGCTCAAATTGACCATCTGTCTAGGGATGGAATGCAATGCTAAAGTGTAACTGAGTACCCAAAGCTTTTGGCAATTTGCTTCAGAAGCGAGATGTAAACCGAGGATCTCCATCTGAAATAATGGAGACGGGCACTCCATGCAATCTGACAATCTCAGAAACATATAATTCAGCCAATCTATCCAAGGAATAATCCATATGTATAGGAATAAAGTGTGAAGACTTTGTCAATCGATCAACAATTACCCAAATGGCATCTTTCTTCCTTGGAGACAGGGGTAATCCCGTTCCAAAGTTTATAATAATTCTTTCCTATTTCCATTCTGGTATCATAACTGGCTGTAATAGTCCAGAAAGCAACTGATGTTCAGCTTTTACTTACTAACATATCAAACACTTAGATACGAACTCAGAAATATCTCGTTTCATTCCTGGCCACCAGTATATTTTTTTCAGATCGTTATACATATTATTACTACCAAGATGATTAGACATGTTACCATTGTGAGCTTCATTCAAAATCTTCTGTATTAGTTCTTAACTTTTCAGTACACATACTCTGCTTCTGAATAACAAACAACCATCAGTCCCGATCTGAAATTCTGAGTCAGAAGTTGATTCACTTTGTACCTATTTTGCTTGCAACTTACTATCATTTTACTGAGCTTCAGAGATCTGTTGTAAAAATATTGGTCTAGCTTTTAACTCAGTTATGATTGAACCATCATTAGACAATCACAATCAAGTGTTCATTGCTTGCAAAGTATATAGAGATTTTTAGCTCAAAGCATCTGCCACTACATTGGGTTTTCTCAGGTGGTAGTCAATAACAAGATCATAATCTTTCAATACCTCAAGCCCCCTGCACTGTCCCAAATTCAAATCTTTCTATGACATCATATATTTCAAAATTTTATGATCGGTGAATATGTGACATTTTTCACCAATTAAGTAATGCCGCCAGATTTTCAATGTAAACACAATGGCTGCCAACTCAAGGTCATGTGTCAGGTAGTTCATTTCATGTGACTTTAGCTATCATGAAGCATAGGCTACTACTTTACCATATTCAATCAAAACACAGCCTAAACCATTCAATGACACATCACTATAAACTATGAATTCCTTACCCGATTCTGGCTAAACTAACATTGGTGCTTCTGTCAATAAAGCTTTTAATCTGTTAAAACTCTGCTGGCATTTATCAGTCCACTCAAACTTTACATATTTTTGTAGAAAACGAGTCATCAGAGAAGCTATCATTGAAATTTTTTTTACAAATCTCTGATGATAACCTGCTGGTCCTAGAAAGCTTTGAACTTCAGACTCATTCTTTGGTGACTTCCAATTAAAAATGGCTAAAATTTTATTCAGGTCTACTCTGACACCTTTAGCAGATACTATATGCCCAAGAAAACTAACTTCCCGTAGCCAAAATTAACATTTACTGAACTTGACGTACAGTTGTTTCTCTCGTAGAGTTTGCAACACTCTTTTCAAATGCTCAGCATGTTCATTTTCATCTTGAGAATAAACCAAAATATCATCTATAAATACCACCACAAACCTATCCAAATACGGGCTGAAAATTCTATTCATCAAATCCATAAACACTGCAAGTGCATTTGTCAAGTCGAATGGCATCACAAGAAACTCATAGTGTCCATACCTAGTTCTAAAAGCTGTCTTAGGTACATCCAATTCTTTTACCCGTAGTTGATAGTGACCAGAACAGAGATCAATCTTTGAAAATATAGTGGAACATTTTAACTGGTCAAACAAGTCATTGATTTGAGGCAATGGATACTTGTTCTTTATTGTAACTTTGTTGAGCTATTTATAATCAATACACAACATCAACAATCCATCCTTCTTTTTTACAAAAGCACCGACGCACCCCAATGTGAGAAACTAGGTCAACCAAAACCTCTGTCAATCAATCCTTGCAACTGTAATTTCAACTCTTTCAATTCAATAGGAGCTATCCTGAAAGGTGCTATAGATATATGTGTCGTACTCGAGATAAGATCTATAGAGAATTCCACTTCTCTATTCGGTAGTAAACCATGTAATTCTTCTGGGATTACATTAGAAATTTACATACAATCGACATTAATAGAATATTTTACTTAGATACTTTAGTATCCAGCACATATGCATGGTAAGCATCATAACCCTTTCGGACATATTTCTGTGCTGATATTGCTGAAATCACAATAGGTAATCCATCCAGTTTATTAAATTTAACATGAAGAAATTCACTACTCTTACAATTCAATACAATATATTTCTGTTTACAATTCACCACTGCATCATCTTGGGTTAACCAATCCATTCTCAAGATCACATCAAATTCATCAAATGACAATAACATCAAGTTAGCCGGAAAGCAATAACCTTTTACCATTAACAGACAGTTCGTACAAACTTTATCCACCATAACACACTAGCCTAGGGGATTTGAAACTTTAACCACAAATTCAATGAATTCAACAGGTAATTTTTTAACAGACACTAGGTTCGTGCATATATATGAATGTATGGAACCAGGATCAATCAATGCAGCAATATCAGTATTAAGTAGAGAAAAAGTACCAGTAATGACGTCTGACGCAGAGGCATCTTCTATAGCACGAATAACATATGTCCTTGCATGTGTTCGTGCCTCTGATCTAACTGTTGTATCCTTGGTAATACCTCGACTACCACTAACATTGCCAGGATGGCAGGGTGGTCTGCCCCTCGAAATAGGATTACTCAACTTTGGAGCTGGTTCTATCTTCTTTTCAACTCTTTCTTGACAATATCTGAGAAAATGCTCAACTGAACCACATCCAAAACAAGCTCCACTTCTAGACCGACATTCCCCATGATGAAATTTGTTACAATGTTTACATTTCGGTGTTGGGTTACCATCACTACCCACACTGGTCATAGAGGGAGATGAAGACCTCGGGTTAGAACGTTGAGAGCCCCACTCTCTTCCAGAATATCCCGTAGAGGTGGTAACATGATCATAATACTTTTTTAATTTCTTAGAAGCAAATGATTGTAACTTACTTAGTTTTTTTCCAAAAACCCGAGCCTCTCTTTTGTCTTGTTTCTTTTCTTTACTCAGTTCCTCAGCTTTGTGTTCTTGATCAGCTAATGCTGCAAATTCGTTTATTTCAAGAATTCCAATCAATAATTTGATATCCTAATTTAAACCCTCTTCAAAGCGTTTACACATCTCAGCCTCGGTTAGAACCTATTCTCTAGCATACTTACTGAGTCCAACAAATTTTTGTTCATATTTAGACAGAGTCATATTTCCTTGTTTGAGCTCTAGAAATTCTTTCTTTTTCTGATTCATAAATCTCTGACTCACATACTTCTTCCCGAATTCATCTTGGAAGAATTCCCATGTAACGTTCTCTCTCGGTACCATTAAAGTTATGGTATTCCACCAATGATAAGCTGTATCTTTTAGTGAGATACTGTACATTTTAAACATTCAGCAGGTGTACAAGATAATTCATCAAAAATTGGGATAGTATTCTCTAGCCAAAACTCAGCCCTTTCCGGATCATCATCTGCGGTAGCTCTAAATTCTTCTGCCCCATGTTTGCGGATTTTATCTATCGGGGGCTTACCAATTCTAGCAGGTTCGGCACCCTGTGGTACCTCAGGAATCAGTTGGGGAGCAAGTGGGGGAGGTCGTTGTAGAGCAGGGTTTGTTCTCAAGTACTGTGTAAACCACTCATTCATCATTTGAAAGAAGGCTTGTTTCACCTCTCACTTCGGCCCTTAGACATGAGCCTTTCACTACCAGACGCAGACACAACTCTTTGAACTAAAACTGAAGCATTGCTCTCAGCTTCCTCAGATTTAGCTCTAGCACGGTTGGTTGACATTGCTATATCAAAAACACATTTAAAATGATCAGGAGTCATCACAATATCACAATTTATATAATGGCATGTATAGCTAAACTCGTGTTTGCTACATCAAATCTAAGAATCACTGTAGCTTTGATACCACTAAATGTAACACCCCTAACTCGTATTCATCGACGAAACAGGGTTCAGAGCATTACCAAAACTTTCAGAAACATTTTTCAAACAATACGTGCAAGTTACTATTTATTTACCAAGATCAATCGAAACGTCCTTTAATTGAACCCTCGAGGCCCATTACGAGAATTAGAGTCGAGTCGGGACTTAATCGGGAACTCTAAGAATTTTTTGCAAAATTACAAATTCTTTTTTCAAGTTGCAAGGTTCACATGTTCGTGTGGTCTAGGGACACGCCCGTGTGGTCAGGTCGTGTACTATACATGCCCGTGTCCTTAACCCGTGTAACTCTCTCACTTTTACAGCATGAAGAAATTGAAGTCACATGGCCAGGTCACACGCTCGTGTGCTAGGCCATGTAGCAAATTTAATTTTTGAAATTTAGGTCCAGTTTCCATACAGCCGTGTAACACGTCTGTGTCCAAGGTCATCTCAACCACACGGCTAAGACACACACTCATATCTCTGCCCATGTGCTTAATTCTGAGCATTCTATTTCTCAAAATTAAGGTGCAGGGGACACGACCTAACCACATGCCCATGTTACCAGGCCGTGTGTCACACACGGTCTAGACACACGCCCGTGTGTCTGTCTATGTGGACAAAATAAAACCATTCCTAGCTTCATTTCTCACCCAAAATTTCACCCAAGACTTGCACCATGTATGAAATTTGACCCATGTGTTACATGTATGTATTTTGATGATTAATGGAGGAATATGAATGTTTGGTGTGTGATAAACATCTTTCACAAGATGATTTTTCATGAAAACAACTAAAAAGGACTATTTTGTAAAAGCTGTAAAATAAGTAGTAAAAATCTGATTTTGATGAAAAGTATGGGTTGTTATGAGTACAAGGGAATTTTGACTAGGCTTGGGTAACAAAGAAAAAGTATGCATTTCATTTTACGAGCCGAGGGACTAAATTGTAAATAAGCAAAAAGTTAGGGGTAAAAAGTTAATTTTACCAAAGCATGAATTATGGATTGATTTGAATAATGTGATTAATAAACAAGTTAAATTTGGAATTATAAATCAAGAAAAATATGAACAGAGTCTTGATCGAGGAAAGAATAAAGTATATGACGATTATGCTCGATTATCATCATTTTGTACTGAGGTAAGTACATGTGTAAATAATGTGACAATGAAGTATGTTTTGATGTGTTAATATTATGTGATAATTATTTTATCTTTATTATGTATGCTATGCCTAATGGAAATTTTTTAAGTACAAATGATATCATGGTCGTTATCCACGACATTACGAGCAAGTGTGATGGAGATGTTATGAGCATATGAGAAAGAATCCCGTTTGAACCTTAGGAATAGATTAGGATACAAGTGACATGTCACTAGGAATTACAAAATCCGAACTCATTGAGTTGGTCTGTGTTTGTGATATATATGAGGCATTCGAACTCATTGAGTTGGTCTGGGTTCATTATGGATGCGATACAAGTAATTGGGTTTCAGGTAATGGTCTTGTGTGTCCTACCAGTGGCTAGGTAATCTTTGAGTGGGTCGAATACCTGACAGCTTATGAGAGCAACCCTTGTAGTTACACCTTGATCAATAGCTTATATGAGCAAGCCCATGAGTAGCCTCATTACGAGGGTTACATGTTATGAGGTAGCTTTGGCTACGTATGTATATATGGCACTTATGTGCATGTTTTTCATGTATCCAATAGTATTCTGAGTGTTTAATGGGTAATGCAATGGATGTGATGAAAGTGTCGAGGAGGGCATGTTAAAAAGGTATAGTTATATGATATCCTACGATGAGTACAGGTATGTATGTTAAACCCATGAATAGTGCCTTGATAAAGAATGATTTGTGATGAGAAAGTATATATGTACATATGATAAGTAAGTCAAAAGGTTTAAATGATGAATAATCCTTATGTATATGTTACTATGTCTTTGCATGTTAATTGCTTACTATAATTGCATATTATTTGCATGTAGACTTACTAAGCTTTAATGCTTATCCCCCTCTCTTTCCATCCTTTGTAGTTTTTCCAAGCTAGCTCGGGGATCGAAAGTTGTTGGAGCATTCGATCACACTATCAAAAGATTATTGGGTATAGTGAATTTGCTATTTTGAGTATGGCATGTATAGGGGACTTGGTCATTTTGTGATATGTGTCATGCTATTTGGCCAAATTGTGAAGGCCTATGATGTTGATGATTTGTTTTGTAATAGCCATGTGATATGGCTTATAATTGATTTTTGGGTTGTAATATCTAATTGTTCATGCATGCATGTGTTAATGCCTTGATGATGTGCTATGTGGTTTGGTTGATGGATACATGATGAGGAGTGAATTAACTACTTGAAATAAGGAATGACTTAATGGCTTAAGATGACTATAGTCACAAATGTATAATTTGAAGTTATGTTAACAAATTTGGCTGTGCAAAAAGTTGGTGTTGAATGCTTCCAAATGGTGTGACTAATTGAATGTGCAATAAGATGACTTTATGAGGATGTGAAAGTGCCATGGTGTTGAATAATTCAGTTTCTAAATATGTCATGTTGCATGCTATGAAAAATGTTCAGTGTATGAATGATAAAGGGTGACAATTGGCTTGGAAAACAGCCTTCAAATGGTTCACACGGCCAGACACATGAGTATGTGTATAGACCGTGTATAACACCCGGTCTGCCCTACGGGTGTGTTGAATTGCCGTGTGTCCCCTGCACCTAAATTTTGCAAATCAGTATGCCCATAGTGACCACACGGGCTAAGACACGGGCGTGTGTCTTGGCCGTGTGGGAGGCACGGCCTACCCATACGGGCTTGTACTCTGGCCATGTGAAGTTTGCACCATTTTATGAAAAATTTCATTTATTTTTAATTGACCAGAATATCTGGCCACACAGGCGTGTGATAAGGCTGTGTGACTCTAAATCGGTGCTGACATCATAGTCAGAGAGTTACATGGCCAGAAGACACGGGCGTGTCGAGAGCACAAGGGCGCGTCCCTTGTTCACACAGGCATGTGGCTTTGTATTAGGGAAAAGTTCTGAAACTTTTCTAAAGTTCTCGATTTAGTCTTTTTCAATGGCTGTTTTGGGCCTTGTAGGCCCGTATTAAGGACAAATTGTGTATCTGCGAATGAAGTTGTTTAGAAGAAAATTTTTAGAGCCTAGTTTTTGCATGAATGTATGAGTACAAGTTTGGTAATGCCTCGTACCTTGTCCCGACGTCGGTGTAACACCCCCAAACCCGGCCCGGACGTTGCGGCCAAATCTGTCGATGTCATATTGAAGTGTCTTTCGCAAGGTATAATATCATTGAAACCCGTTCTATATTTAACCTCTTTGTGATCTTAACGAAGATTTTAGGATTTCTCGATCATTTTCAAAATTAAAATCATTTGGAAAAAAAGTTAATCATATTTAATTGTTATTAACATTAAAAAAAATTTAATCATATTTAATTGTTATTAACATTAAAACATTATTTCTTGTGGAAGCTTTTAAAACATGTTGCGTAAATGTGGTGTTTTGAAAAACATTTTTTTTTGAAAACCCGCGTCCTACAACTAGCAGATATAAATCAAAATAAATAAAACACCAAATTAAAGATAAAAAATTTAAACTGGCCTTATTACATTAAAAATACCCAAAATAAAACTACTTATAATTTAAAAACCTAATGAGAAAGTCCGTGCGGTTGTGTGGCCACCTTTGAGTCCCTCGCAGCTCTGACCCGCCTAAGGCTGGGGATTACCTGTATAGATAAATAGATGGGCGAGTTATGAAAAATCAATGTGTAATCCCATATCAAATAATCAATCAATGAGCAAATACAGTCTGGGCCTAAACCCAATTCGAGAACGGTTCTGTTTTAGTTAGGGCCTTAGCCTATTACAGTATGAGTATTAGTGTGGACTTGAGCCCATTTCAGTGACAGTACAGTATAGATATGCAATCAATAGGTCCTACCCAACCAACCTTTACACTCCATCTATGTCCAACCTTACACTCCATGTGTAGATAAAATCAACCCACCCATCCCTGCACTCCAAGTAGTACCAGTTGCGGCACTAAAAGTATTTGCAGCAGAGCTACCAGTACAGTACACTTCCTCCAATCATAATAAAACCCATCCTCATGCAACATATCATGTCGTGTCATAATATCATACGTGTATTTAATATATGTAAGGTGGCATGCTCAAATATAATTATACATCTCATAAGGGCATAATAGTCATTTTATCACATAGGGACAATACAGTTATTTTACCATAAAGGGGGTCTAGGTACACTTATCGATCCAACAGTAGGTCCACAGTCGTCTCGGGTGACTCGTGCAACTTTAATAGACATCCAGTGAAAATGGGCCCATGGCCCTATTACATAGCCCAGAAATGGCTTTGGCCGTGTGGATTACACAGCCTGGCCCAATATTCTCCACACTTTCATGTGGTTTACTCGTGTGGGGCCCACATGACCCAATTCTACCTGGAATGGCCCAAAACAGCCTCGGCCCATGAAATCGCTCATGGCTGACCTCGACGATCATACACCCATGTTTAGTCACATGGACTACCACACGAGCGAGCGCACACCCGTGTAGCATCGTCGTTCACTTATTCCTACTTTTACCGATTCTCAAAGTTAGGATTGCGATTACACACCTTGTTGTAAAAGTGTGCAAAAACCCACGAGCACCAAACCCACATTCAATGAAGACACTCCATCAGTCCTTTAATCAATAGGGTTAAACACCCTGTTATTAACACTTAACCTAAAATAATAATTGTTACTTGCCTTGACTAAACGAATGTGGCTTAGCCCACTTATCCCATTGAAAAAAATTGATTTCAAGCACCTTGACAAATATCTACATTACAAGCAGATTCTATTAATCATGATTGCTCATATCCATGACTTAAATCAACGTATGCTAACTTATAGAAACACAGAACCCAAAAATAGAGGAATGAAGCATTCAGTGTACACTCTAGAATGCAAGCCAAAATACCCCAATTGAACACGATGACTAAAAATAGAGTACCTTCGATCGAGTGATGAGAGAAATATTTTTGTCACTCCAATATCAATGTAAAATCCCCCACTCCTTAAGAAGTTCCAGAAACCGAAAGGAGCACAACAAGAAAGAAAGAGGAGATGAGAGCTGAGAATGAAGAAAAAGGAGAGATTGATAGAATAAAGGTAATAATCGGCTAAAAGGGGAGGAGGTATTTGGCTACAAAAAACTGAGTGAGAGGGAGGGAAAAGCAAGGAGAATCAGCTAAAGCAACAGTATGCAAAAGAGGGGGATTGATAGACTCAAACGAAAAGAGAGAGGAGTAGAGAGAGGAGAAGAATCAAACGCAATTGATCAAAGGGAAACCAATTGAGAAAGAGGGAAACTAGTCAAAGCAAAGTGAACCGAGAAAAAAACTGAGAGAGGGGAGCCAGAGAAGTGAAAATTTAAGACAACAACAAAAATGAGAAGGTTCCAAAATGCAATATTCGGCCTTAGAGAGAGAAATGAACCGAAAAGAATGACAAAAACCCAGAGTGATTTTGTACAAAGTCGAAATCTTCCCTAAAGTCAGATTCTTTGAGTGCCTAAAGTTCAAATTCGGTACAACACTTTCTCTCACCTCAACTCCCCATGATTTTCTCCTCAAATTTGGCTACACAATCCCCACACCCCACAAACACTCCAACCGCCCACTAGCATCAGAATCCCACTGACACATAAACACTCGCACCGCATCTAATAAAATAAAATCCACCTTTGTGCATAGCGGGACTCAAACTCCAAACCCTTTGTAACAGTAACACACCACCTATCCCTCAGACCAGTAGACCCATTCTGTCAAGGAAATCTCACATTTATTTAAAAGGCCTACTGACTAGAGATAGGGTTTATTAAACAAAACTTTTGCACAAGCCAAGGCTTGAACCCAAGACTTCTCAGACACTCCCAGAACACTTAACCACTGAAGCAGGTACTCAGTTGTGTGTCACAAACATACAAAAATAAATACTTTAATATTTTGGGCGTTACAACTCTACCCCTTAAAAGAAATTTCAGCCTCAAAATTTTACCTAATCAGAACGAATAAGGGTATTGTTGTTGCATTGCCTCCTCAGGTTCATACATGGCCTCCTCAGAGCTGTGATTACGCCAAAGAACCTTCACTAGTGGAATAGACTTCTTTCCTAAAACCTTTACGTCATGATCTAAAATTTGAACTAGCTTCTCCTCAAGAGTCAAATCTGGTCTAACCTCAACCGAGATAACATGAGTAGGATCAGAGTGGTAGCGCCTCAGCATAGAGATATGAAATACATCGTGAATCCGGTTTAGCTTTAGAGGTAACTCCAAGTGATATGCAACTGGCCCCACACGTTTCAGTATGCAGTAAGGCCCAATAAACCTAGAGCTCAACTTGCCCTTCTGATCAAACCTCAGTACCTTCTTTCATGTCGAGACCTTTAGAAACACAAAGCCCCTCACAGAATACTCAATCTCCTTACGCTTCAGATCCGCATATGACTTCTGTTTGTCTGATGCCGCCTTCAGTCGATCTCAAATTATTCTAACTTTATCCTCGGTATCAGAAACTAACTCACGTCCAGAACATGCCGCTTGCCCAACTCAGTCCAACACGAAGGAGTACAACACCTACGACCATATAATACCTCGTAAGGTGCCATCTGTATGCTAATATATGCAAACTCTTCTAACAACAAGTAGTCCTCCCAACTGCCTTGGAAATCTATCACACAACTCCTTAACATGTCCTCCAGTATCTGAAACACCCTCTCTGATTGACCATTTGTTTGAGTATGAAACGCAGTACTGAAGTCCAGCCTTGTACCCAAAGGCTCGTGTAACTTCTTCTAGAACTGAGACGTGAAGCGAGGATATTTATCAGATATTATGGAAACTGGTACCCCATGCAGTCTTACAATCTCAGACATATACAATTTAGCTAGCTTCTGCAAAGAGTAATCTATACGAACTGGTAGGAAATATGCAGACTTGGTCAATCGATCCATGATGACCCATACTGAATCCTTCTTAGTAGGCGTTAGGGGAAGCCTACTAAGGAAGTCCATAGTCACTCTCTCCTACTTCCAAAGTGGAATTTTAACCGGCTGGAGCAACCTTGAAGGCAACTGATGTTCAGTCTGAACCTGCTGGCAAGTCAGACATTTACTCATGAATTTAGTAACTTCACGCTTAAGACCTAACCACCAATATATCTCTCGAAGGTCTTGGTACATATTATTTCCACTAGGATGCATAGCATAAGGACTACTATGTGCCTCTCATAGTATAGACTGCCTCAAATCACTATTCTTCCGTCCACAGACTCTACCACAGAAACAGAGCACCTCTTCACCATTCAATCCAAAATCTGATGTGTTACCACTCTCAATCTGTCGAAATCGAGGACCCAGTGACTCATCCTTCAACTGTTTACCCTTAATTTGCTGAATCCATGACGGTTTTACTTGAAGCTCGGCCAACAAGCTATCATCCTCAAATAAACTAAGGCGAGTAAACATCGCCCTCAGATCAGTTATAGCCCTGCGGCTCAGTGTGTCAGCCACTACATTTTCCTTTCCAAGATGGTATTCAATCGTACAGTCATAGTCTTTAAGCAGCTCAATCCATCTACACTGCCTAAGATTTAGCTCCTTCTAAGTAAGGAGATACTTGAGGCTTTTGTGATCAGTGTAAATAATACACTTCTCACCGTACAGGTAATGCCTCTCAATCTTTAGTGCGAATACCACCATGCGTTGGATAATTCTCCTCATGAGTCTTAAGCTGACGAGACGCATAAGCAACCACCTTACCCTCTTGCATCAATGCACATCCCAAACCAATATGCGATACATCGCTGTAGACAGTGAACTCTTTCCCAGACTCTAGTTGTATCAAGACAGGAGCCTCAGTCAGAAATTTTTTAAGCTTTTCAAAATTCTCTTGTTGTGCATCAGTCCAATTAAATAGCACACCCTTACGCAACAACTTAGTTAGCGGAACTGCAATCAATGAAAACCCTTCAATAAAACATCGATATTACCCCACAAGTTCACTATTAGTGCAATATAAGATACATTATAAATGAAGAATGTACCCGTGATAACATCTGGAGCATCTCCATCCTGTCGGCAATGTGCAGTATAAACCAGAGTTGGCTGTCTCGCCTCAGTGCGACCAGCACCTCTACTCGGTGCCCTCTGACCACGGCCCATACCATTACCACCTCTGGCCTGACCACGACCTCCGGTGGCTATTGAACACCTCTCAGCAGTTGTACAGTACCCAAACCTATAACTTGCATCTGTTTGGTCCTTTATGGACAATCTCTGATACGGTGCTCCAATGATCTGCACCTCAAACATACCCCAATCCTTTTCTAGCACACACCCTGATGGTGTCTCCATAATATGCACAGGGTTGTGGTCCAGTAGCAGTAACAGGGGGCCCAACTCTGACCGGCCCATCAATTTTGGCTTATTTTTTATGCCTTAGAAATGAACTTGAGGGCTCTGAATCTTTCTTGTTCCTACCCCTCTCCTTCTCATGGTTCCGGTGCTCAGCACGTTTCACATCTGCAGCGATATTCGCATTATCCACTAAAGCAGCAAAATATCACTCCCTCTATGGAGCTATCAGAACCCTTAGGCTATCCCTGAGGCTGTCCTCGAAATGAACACACCGCTCGTACTCAGTAGGCACCATGCCTCACGCATAACGGTTTTATAGTAAAAATTTAGTATCATATTCAGCCACTGATTTATCCCCCTGTGTCAAATTTAGAAACTCCCTCCTCAGGGCATCTACATAACTAGCGCCCACATACTTTCCTTGAAAAGCAGTCTTGAAAAATTCCCAGGTCAGTCGATCCGGCTGAGTACCCTCTTTAACCGTAAGCCACCACTAGTAGGCCTCATCTCGCAATAGTGACACTGCACCCTTTAGTTTTTACTCAGAGGTACAATCGAGATCATCCATGATCCTTTCTATGGCCTTAATCTAATAGTCAGCCACATTAGGGGCAACTCTAGCAATTCCCCTAAAAATCTCAACTCCATTAGACCAGAGTCGTTCTGTAACCGACCCATGGCCTACAACACCAGTATTGGGCCCAGTGACCCTCTCTAAAATCTGCAACATGGCCTGGGACAATGCATCATCCCTAACCGCACGATCATGAGACCCAGTCTCAGTCATAGGTGAAGTCGGTGCCTCCCTAGCCTCAACATTAGGCATGTAGCCAAATGACGAAGACCCAGCTCAAGCACCTTTACAGCCTCCGCTACGGCCTCTTGTACCCCTTCCATGAGTACCTCTGATGCTCATTATCGAATTATACTTTATCTGTATTAACAATTTTATGCATTAGTTTACAATTCCAATATTTATTAATGGATATTTTTATGAAAAATAGTATCAATAATTCATAGTTCGTTTTCGCGGATTGCAGTCTTACTACAGTTTTAGTTTACCCTAATTAGAGTATTTCAGTACAATCTACTACCTATGGTAGTCTTAGTATTTTAATTAATCAAACAACAGTTTCAGAAGACTTACAGAATTGGCGTCGGAGACTCAGTGTACCACACATTTAATAAAACTATTCAAAATACTTCAAATCATTTTGAAATAATTCTTTTAGAAATTCAAGTTTTATAAGAAATCCAAATCCACAGTCGAGTTTTGAACCCCGCTCTGATACCACTAAATGTAACACCTCCAAACCCAGCCCGAATGTTATAGCCGAATCTGGCGATGTCACATTGAACTGTCTTTCGCAAGGTATAATATCATTGAAACCCGTTCGATATTTAACCTCTTTGTGATATTAACGAAGATTTTAGGATGTCTTGATCATTTTCAAAATTAAAGTCATTTGGTAAAAAGTTAATCATATTAAATTGTTATTAACTTTAAAACATTATTTCTTGCGGAAGCTTTCAAAACATGTTGCGTAAACGTGGTGTTTTAAAAAATATTTTTTTTTGAAAACCCGTATCCTACTACTAGCAGATATAAATCAAAATAAATAAAACCCCAAATTAAAGATTAAAAATTTAAAGAGGCCTTATTACATTAAAAATACCCAAAATAAAACTACTTTTAATTTAAAAACCGAATGAGAAAGTCCGTGCGGTTGTGTGGCCACCTTTGAGTAACTCGCAACTCCGACCCACCTAAGTCTGGGGATTACCTATATATATAAACAGATGGATGAGTTATGAAAACTCAGTGTGTAATCCTATATCAAATAATCAATCAGTGAGCAAATACAGTTTGGGCCTAAGCTCAATTCGAGAACGATTTAGTTTCAGTTAGGGCCTTAGCCCATTACAGTATCTGTATTAGTGTGGACCTCAGCCCATCTCAGGGACAATATAGTATAGATATGCAATCAATAGGTCCTACCCAACAGCCTCTACAGTCCATCTCTGTCCAACCCTACACTCCATGTGGGGATAAAATCAATCCACCCATCTCTATACTCCAAGTAGTACCGGTTGTGGCACTAAACAATATTTGCAGCAGAGCTACCAGTACAGTACACTTCCTCCAATCATAATAAAACCCATCACCATGCAACATATCATGTCATGTCATAATATCATACGTGTATTCAATATATGTAAAGTGGCATCCTCAAATATAATCATACATCTCATAAGGGCATAATAGTCATTTTACCATATAAGGGCAATACAGTCATTTTACCACAAAGGGGGTCTAGGTACACTTACCGACCCAACAGTAGGTCCACAGTCATCTTGGGCGACCAGTGCAACCTTAACAGACATCCAATAAAAATGGGCCCACGGCCTTATTGCATAGCCCAGAAATGGCTTTCGCCATGAGGATTACACAGCCTGGCCCAATATTCTCCACACTTTCGTGTGGTTTACCCATGTAGGGCCCACACGGCCTAGTTCGGCCAGAAATGGCCCAAAACAGCCTCGACCATCCATCATGGATGGCCTCGACGATCATAATCCCATGTTTAGTCATATGGACTTCCACACGAGAGACCGCATGCTCGTGTAGCGTCGTCGTTCACTTATTCCGGCTTTTTCCAATTCCCGAATTTGGGATTGCGATTACACACCTTGTTGCGAAAGTGTGCAAAAACCCATGAGCACAAAACCTACATTCAATCATGACACTCCTTCAGTCCTTTAATCAATAGGGTTTGTAACACTCCTAACCTGTAACATCCCGAATTAAGGCCTAATCAGAACAGTGGTTTCGAGACCACAAATTTGACACAATAAAATTTGTTTTTATTATGTTTCTATGGTCTATAATTTCATGGGATGATTTCGTGAAAATTTTGTTCAAAAATTTTGACGTTTGGGCACTCAATTTGGTCAAAAGGACTAAATTGTAAAAAGTACAAAAGTTGAGTTCTACACGTTAGAGGTGTCTAATTTTTATGATATTTTAAATTGGAGGCCCTTAAATTGTAATTAGACCATTGGATAATTTTTTGGACAAAAATGGACATGAAATGGGTGAAATAGAATATTTTCAAGTTAGTAGCATTTTGGTAGTCTAGTAATTAAAATGAATTAAAAACAAAATTAAAATCTAGTTTTTGTCCATCTTCTACCCCATGGCCGAAGCTTTCATGGAGAAGACATAGCTAGGGTTTTTCAAGCTTCCAAGCTCAATTGTAAATCCGTTCTAGCCCCATTTTTAATGATTTTTACGTTTTTAAAATCCTCGTAACAAGATCTACTCATTTCTACGCATATTTTGAGCTAGGGTTTGTGTTTAAAAATTTACCCATGGATGACATGCATGTGCTTTTATGTCTAATGGTGGAATATGAATGCTCGGTGTGTAATAAATGACTTTTACTAAGTTATTTTCGATGAAATTGTCAAAAAGGACTGTTTTGTAAAAGTTACAAAATTTATCATAAAAGTGTGATTTAGTGGAAATTAGGGGCTGCTACAGTTATGAAAATGATTCGGCTAGGCTTAAAATGAAAGGAAATTGAATAAAAATCATTTTACGAGCCTAGGGGCCAAAGTCCAAATGGTAAAAGTTTAGGGGTCAAAATAAAAATTTGTAAAAGTATGATTTTTGGACCCATATGAATAATGTGACTAATTAGTAAGCTAAATGTGGTATTATAGATCAAGGAAAATGAGATTCGGGCATAGATTGGAAATGAATGAGATGGACTAAATCAGAATATATAGTCGTACTCGAACCCGAGGTAAGTTCATGTGATTTTAATAATTTAATATTGTATTTTAATGCTAATGCTTCGATATTACACGATTTATAAGTATATGTGTGAATAATTTGATATTATGTGATTATTTTGATGATATAACATGTTCTTTATGTTTTTCTACTATGATGAAAATGTTGCAATGCCATCTGATTATGAGATATTACTATGTGAATGAAGCCACAATTTGAGTACGTTCGGTAAAGGTTTGGAAGTTTGATGGAATATGATGTTTCTTTGAAATGAGTAAGTTTGTATGTAAATAATATTTCAATTCTTTTTATATCATTATCGTTTGTTACTATATGAGATGTGGCTGCCTGTAGAATGATCAATTGATGTAAACTACGAATTGGGATTAACTAAGAACAAGTTAGTAAAATGTTGAAAAGTGAATAATTTTCCTATTGAACCTTCGAAATAGAAGAGATACGAATGATCCGTTGTGAGAACACATGTGTAGTACTATGTGTAGGCTACTATATGTTTAAGAGAGTTTTAAGTCACATGTGTAGTACTAAGTGCAAGCTACTACGTGTACTAGATTGTTAGGTCGCATGTGTAGCACTAAGTGTAGGCTACTATGCGCACCCGATAGTTTTGATCAAGTGTGTAGTACTAAGTGTAGGCTACTACGTGTAACAACCCGATTTAGACCCTAATCAAAACGGTGGTTTCGGGACCACGAATTCAAGTCAGAAAATTATTTAAAAATTATTTTTTGTGTTTATTTTGTGTGAATTTATATTTGTTAAATTTTCGTGATTTAATTTTGTCATTTAGGCGTCCGATTAAACAAAAGGGCTTAATTGCATAAATTTAAAAATTGATAGTTTTAATTGTAAGGACTGAATTAGTAATGGCTTTTTAAATGGAAGCCCTTAAGTTGTAAATAGCCCATGTCTTTATAAGTGGTACGGTGGTTGGTAAAAATTTAATAGTTTTTATATTATTTTATTTAAGTTATACATATATGTAAAATTAAGCTTTATTTTATAATAAGATATTTTGTGTATATATATATTTATATTATAATGAATGAAATTGAAAGCCAACTCATGTCCATTAATTTATTTAAGAGACGAAAAAGGGTTTATCACATAAAGCTTGGTTATAATTTTAAAAGGGGTAATTTAGGAAACCAAGTTATAAATTATATAATTTATGTTATATGTTATATCATAAAATTATCCTAAGTGCTCATATACTTCCATTACCGAAACTTAAGCAAGAAAGAAAACAAAACAAAAAGCTAGGGTTCGGTTATATTCAGGCTTGATTAAGGTATGTGTTTAGCTCGGGTTTTGATAATTTTTATGTTTTTGAGAACGTTGCTTCAAGTACTACAAAACCCATGCTTAAATTTCGAATTTTGATGAATATTTTAAGTTATGCCATTGATTAGAGCTTGTGATTTTTATTGTTTGATGATGAAATATGAAAGATAGGTTTTGGGTTAACATATTTTGTATTGGAATTTTTGATGATTTTGAGTAATTAGGACTTAATTGCAAAAATAAAAATTTGAGGGACTAAATTGTGAAATTGATGGAAAATATGGACTTGTATGTATATAAGGAGCATTCGACCTAATAGAGTGTAGCCAAGTTTTGTGTATTTTGTGTTTTATGCAATAGGGACTAAATTGAAAAAAATTACAAATGTTAGGGGAAAAGTGGTAATTTGTCCATTTGTGTGTTTTTGGAAAAAAGTGAATGAAAATATGTTTGAATGAGCTTAATTTGAATATGTTTAGATCAAGAACCAAAGAAATCGGATTTGGATCGGGGAAAAACGAAAGTTGACTACTAGTAGCCTCATCCCGTTTTACGACGTCCGAGGTAAGTTTATAAGCAAATAGACGTGTTTATTGGTAGTTTAATGTTATAATTACTTGCTGTTATGGAATATTAGAAACTAAATATATTGTGGTCGAATGTGAATAAATGTGGCTACTACACTTTCGAGTCCAATTCGACCGAGATACGACGTTCGAAGGCCCCGAATGAACCTTAGGAATAACTAGGATACATATGTCATGGCATAGGATACTGATATATGTCCATGGCATCGATTTGTGATTTCGATATGTGTTTACGAGTAAAACCCTGTCTGGGGCAGTGGCATCGTTTGAGGTTACATGTAAAACCACGCTGGGACGTTGGCTTTGTATGATTTATGTGATTATCCGAGTGTCTTATCCAATTTCGAATGGTTCATCGGGCAATGATAAGCTATGTTTAAAAAGGTAAAACGAGCTAAATGCCAGGTATGAATTAGTTTGTTACCAAGTCAAGGTAAGTAAGTAATTAGTATTTGTTATAATGTCTTATTGAATAAGTACAGATGGTGAAATTTTATTATAATAATCGAAATCGATAAGGATGAACATAAATGTATTGTGTTTGTCTTCGAATGATATGTGGTATGTTTATTAACGGTACTAAGTATATTCGGTCATTTGGATAATGTACATACGATGGTATATATATTATGATGCTTGAGTAGAAGTTATGAATATATGTGAATTCGATTGTTTAATGATGTCTTGGCTTGTAAATGGAATATGAATTATTTATGTTGGTTTTATAGGTATTCGGCCAAGGTGAGAATTTTGTATAAAATGAAATATCATGAATAAATGTGGTAGTTTGAGACTACGTATACTTATATTAGTATAGTTCGGTTAAATTTAATATGAGATAGTTATATTATTAGTTGTTTATTTGCTTATAGCTTACTAAGCTATAGTAGCTTATCATGTGAATATTTGTTTCTGTTTTATAGATTTTTGGAAGTCAAGCAACAGGTTCGGGATCGTCTACGAAGCTCATCAGACTATCCTCTATTTTGGGTACTTTTATAAGTTAAATTAAAGATTATGGCATGCATAAGCTAAAGTATGTTTTGGAAATGTTAATTTTGGGTTGTGCATAAAGCCATGCTATGAAAGTATGTGATGTTTTAGTTACGTTTATATGTGCTATATGTATTGATAATGGTTGATGAATTTGGATGTGGATGATGAGCCGGTCAAGGTACATATCGTCCTAAATATGTTAGTTGATTTGACTATGATTCTTGCTAGTATAAAATATACATGTCAAATCAGTTGAGATGTTTGGTTAAGGTGCTACATGTGATTTAGCATAAATGGAAATTCAATTATGTCCGAACTTGATAAGAGTTTATTTTGATATATTTATTACATGATATGTAGGTTTTGTGTTTGGATAAATATATTTGTATTTGGTTAGGTGATAAAATATAAATGTTATGTAAGTAACTTAGTCATGATTTGGCATTTGTATATGTATAAGTATATAATGATTTGATTTGATGTGTAAATTATGGTTGGTATATATGTATATTAATTCATTTCCATGGAAGGTTATACGCATTGAAATGGTACGGTAAAATAAAGAAAATGTAACCTTGAACATAGCATGATTTTAGGTATGTTTATATTCGGGTAATGAATTGAAATAAATGACCAAAATGAATAGTGAACTTTGTATTGGTAAAACAAAAGGTAATATAAGTTTTATTCGATGCTTATATGTTCGGTTTGGTCACATTGACATGATCATATTTAATTGGTTTTGTGAGTAACTTATTGGTTTGGTTATATTGATATATATACGAATATGCTTAGATGTATTTATATATGTATGTGGTTTGATTAGTAATGTACTTATGAAATAGACGTTTATAAATGGATAAAATAAAATATGTTTGACTAGTATCTAGAAACTTGAATGATGTGATTATTGTTCATATGATTTAGCTATTGGAGTAATAATATTTATGTAATATGATATGATGTTTGTTAGTTGGATCGAATAAGTGATTTAATAAATAAAAAAAAAATTCTTTTGTATGTGATTGTGATTTACATAATTGAACAGATGGTTACTAATCTAGTTTTATAATTATTATAAATAAGTTGGTATAATTTTTCTGCATGTTTTAACTTGAAATTATTGTATTTAACTGTGTTGTGTTCGGTAACGTCTCGTAACCCTAGTTCAACGTTGGATAGGGGTTAGGGGTGTTACATTTTATTGGTATCAGAGCTATGGTTTAGTCGATTCTAGGACTAACGTAGCGCGTGTGAGTTTAGCTATACATGCCATAATTATATATTGTGATAGTGTGATGACTTCTGACATTTGGAATGTGTTTTATATAGTAAATGGATCCCGACAGAGCTGTAGCTGATGATGTCGAGAGTGTAGCGCCTGCTCCTGTGCAAGGGACAGCGCAGGCTTATTCTCGACTGACTTTGAGTAATCCAAAAAGTGAGGCTAAACAAGCCTTTTATCAAATGATGAATGACTGGTTCAGTCAATATATCTAGACTAACTCGCTGCACAACAACCTCCAGCCTCGACTAACCCATCTTCCGTGCCTGTTGTACCTCAAGTAAGTGATCTGTTGCGATTGAGTAGACCACATATTGATAAAATCAGAAAACATGGAGCTGAAGTGTTTAAGGCCACTGATAATGATGATGCTGAGCAGGCTATGTTCTGGCTTGATAATACCATCTGTGTGTTCGATGAGCTGTCCTGTACCCCAGATGAAATTTTAAAATGTGCTATACCTTTGATCCGAGATACAACATACCACTGGTGGAATACCCTAGTATCAGTAGTTCCGAGAGAGCAGATGACCTGGGAATTCTTTCAGACTGAGTTCCGTAAGAAATATATCAGTCAGAGATTTATCGACCAGAAGCGTAAAGAATTTCTAGAGCTGAAATAGGGTAGGATGACAGTGACAGAGTATGAGCAGAAATTCGTGAGACTCAGCCGGTATGCCCGAGAGTGTGTTTCCACTAAAGCCATAATGTGTAAAAGATTTGAAGATGGGCTGAATGAAGACATTAAGCTGTTATGTAACATCTCGAAATAGGGCCTAAATGGAAGTGGTTGCAAAACCACAAATCTGAGATAGAAAAGCTTATTTCGATTAATTTTTATGATTTACCGAGTGATTAGATGCATGTGTTAGAGTATTGATAAGAAATTTTATAGATTGCATGTTTAATTTGCCTATTAGGGCTTATTTGTAGAAGTTACTGTAACAGCCCGATTTAGGGCCTAAACGGAACGATGGTTTTAGAACCACGAATTTGAAGTTGAAAAATTTATTTTGATTAAGTTTTAGGGTTTAGTTATTGATTAAAATATTGTGTAAAAATATCGTTAAGTAATTTTACTGATAAAGTGCTTAATTGGACTTTTAGGACTAAATTGCAAAAGTTGCAAAATATGTGTTTTAATTCATAAGTGCTTGATTGAAATGGGGGTTTTAAGAAGAAGTCCTTAAATGGTAATTAGACCATTATATTTCGTTTGGACAAAAATGGGCATGAATAGGACAAAATTTTAAAGAAATGCCTTAAGGGCATTTTAGTCATTTGGTAATTAAAAGAAATAAAAAGGAAAAATAAAGCCAAAATTGACTCATCTTTTTCATGGAGGCAGAAATTAGCATGGGGGAAGCTATGGCTAGGGTTTTGAAGCTTTCCAAGCTCAATAGTAAGTCCGTTCTAGCCCCGTATTTCAAGTTCTTTACTATTTTAGAATCCCGATAACTTGATTAAGCTTATTCTAGCAATAATTTAAGCTAGGGTTCATATTTGGAAAAATACCCATAGGTGAAATATGTTTATTTTTATGTTTTATGGTAGAATATGAAGGCTGAAATTATGTTAAACAACTTTTGCTAAGCGATTTTAAGCAAAAATGAGTAAAACAGCTTAATCGGTAAAAGTTGTTATTGTTCATGACTGTGTTAGAGTGAGAATTTGATGTTGCCATAGAAGGGAAAAATGATCATCATGTCATAAAACATAAGAATAAGGGATGAAGTTTAATTCCCGAGCCTAGGGGCAAAAGTGTAAATATGCAAAAGTTTAGGGGAAAATTGTAATTTCTCCAAAGTTTGAGTTAAGGACTATTTTGAATATTACATTAATTTAATAAGTAAAATATGATGTTTTAGATCCCGAAAAATGAGATTTGAATGTAGAATGGGAAAAAAATCAAAAATCGGGAAAATTGGTAAAATGGTCGTTTTAGTATCAAGGTAAGTTCATATGTATAATAAGCATTAATTTATGCATGTTTCATTGTAAAATTGATATATTTAATGATTTCTGAGGTGTAGAAAGTAAGTATAATTATGATGATTTAAATGTTCAATATTAATTCGACATGGAAATGAGAAAGTATGTAAGTTTGTATGTAAATAATACATTATCTTTATTATGTTTTTATATTTCAGCATATTTTATGTACTGTAGCTGATTTTTGAATCATAATTGACTATTGGAAGTTTGTAATCAAGTATTAGAAAGAGAGAGAAATCTCGGTTGAACCTTCGGAAAGATTGGATGATACAGATGGTATGTAGCTAGGTCACATGTATGGTGCTGAGTGCACATCATGTGTACAAGAGAGCTACGAGACATTATGATGTAGCTAGGTCGCATGGGTGATACTATATGTACACCATGTAGACAAGAGAGCTACGGGATATATGTAGTTAGGTCGCATGCATGGTTCCAGGTGATGGACACCATGTAGACAAGAGAGCTGTGAGATAAATTGGCTAGGTAACATGGGTGGTACTAAGTGTTCACCATGTGTACAAGAGAGCCAAAATTATGTGTACAATCAAGCTATGTCACATGAGTGGTGCTAAGTGAAGGCCACTATGTGTACAAGAGAGCTTCGATTTTAAAGGTGGGTTGTGTACGATACCATCGCGTATCTGTTATTATTCAGAAGCGTTCAACTGGGAAATTGATTAAATGAAATTGTGTATGACTTTGTGATGATAAGTGTAAGTATATACGTGTGTAACTTATGAGCAATATGCTCGATATGTGATTGAAATTGGAAAGATTGTTAATTGAAGTGTGAAAGATCAAAATTGACAATAAAACTGTTCTGGATAATTGCAGTGACGTGAATCTAAAAATTTAAAAAAAAATACTAAAAATTGAATCAAAGACTAAATGAGATATCAAATTAGAGCTCAATGAGTCTATTTTCATATAACAGAAACAGAGCAAGCAAAGTAATTCTATATTATGAGATATTTAAGTTTTTGAGAGACTGGTTCAGAATGACTACGTGATCCCCTGTTCTGACTTAGAAAAATCATTAAGCATTGTACAAAATAAGGAATATAATTTATATGCTTGAAATCCTTAATGAGTCTAGTTTCAAATTAAATAAACGAGAACATCCTTTGAATTCTGTACGAGGAGAAAATTGATTCGTAGTGAAGAGTGGTCAGAACAGTTGAGCAGTGAAACAGGGGTAACTTTAATGAATAAACTGTACTAATTGGCTAGATCAAAAATTCTAAAAATTTTATGGTAAGAATATATGTGAATCTAGTTTCAAGGAAAATTAACAGTTTGTAATTTAGAGTTCTGTAGCTCCAGAAATAAATAATTTAGTTTCTGGTACTCTGCTAGATAGCTTATTTTGAACCTGTTTATGAATGTAATAGTGAAAGTTTGTGTGTTTGTGATGGTAATATTCCAGGAACATATTGTGACTTTGTTTAAAGTATGATAATGTATTGTTTATTAATATTTACATGCTTACTTACTAAGCTATAATGGTTACTCCCTTCCTTTCCTTTTTCCTATAGTGTCGCAGATGTTAGCTCGAGTTGGAGGTCGCCGGAGGTTAAATCACACTATCAAACTATTGATCAATATATAAAGGTTTCAAAGTATTTTAAGTTTTTGGCATGTATAGAGACTCGTTTAATTGTTATTAAGTTGCTAGGAATTGGCTGAAAATACTAACCTATGTTATTTGAAGGTCTCTATTGTATAAAGTCATTTAATGTAAATAATCTTGATTATGTTATTAATTAAATGATGCAATTTATAAATGTGCATGCTTGCCTATGTGTGTGGTTGAATTAAAGCATGATATGGGCCTTGTAAGCTCTTTTTAAGGGACAGCTTGAATGTGTTTGAAAAATTTTTAAATTAGAGTGAAATTATGAATCGGTTTTTATACGATGATTAGTGATTAAGTCTGGTAATGCCTCGTACCCTATTCCAACGTCAAACACGGGTAAGGGGTGTTACATGTTAGTTGGCATACTTGAGGTAAAAGAATTTGTGGTACTTGTTGATCAAGCCTGTAAGGCTGAGGAGCTCGAGAAATAGAAAAAGAAAGCTGATTTTGAAGCAAGAGACTTGCGTAAGAGATCATTCAGCAGGTCAGTTTAGTTGTCACCAAAGAAGTTCCGAGATGATTTTAGCCGTTCTAAAGCCACTTCAGGTTACTCTAGACGGGATCAGAATAGACCACAGGTGAGCTCGAGAACTACCTCAGTAGCGAGTATGGGTAATGTTAGATCAAATCAACCCAAATGTAAGCACTATGGTAAACGACATCCCGGCAGTTGCAGATTGCACGAGCCAGCCTGTTTTAAATGTGGATCAACAGATGATTATATTCGAGACTGCCAAACTTTAGCTGAGGAAATTTTAGTGCAAAATACGAGATCGGGTAACACTACAGCCCGAGGTAGACCACCCAAAAATGCTGGTAATACAAGTGGTAGTCAGAAAGGGACTAAAGATACAGCAATTAGATCTGAGGCTCGCGCACCTGCCAGAGCCTAGCTATACGTGCACGAGAGGAGACTTCATCCCCGAATGTTATTACTAGTACATTTACTCTTTATGATACTAATGTAATTGCATTGATTGATCCTGGTTCTACTCATTCTTATGTATGTGAAACATTAGTATTCTACCTGTTAAGTCTACTGAGTTTGTGATTAGAGTGTCAAACCCCTTGGGTTGGCATGTTATGGTTGATAAAGTGTGCAAGAATTGTCCCTTGATGGTTCGAGATTTGTGCTTTCTGGCTGATTTGATGTTGCTGCCATTTGATGAGTTTGATATAATTCTGGGTATGGATTGGCTGACTTTACATAATGTTGTTGTGAACTGTAAAAGAAAGACCATTAATCTACAGAGTCAGAATGATGAAGTTATTCGGGTTGAATTCTAGTGATTTGTATGGTTTACCAGCAGTGATATCTTCAATGCTATCTCAGAAATATGTGAGAAAAGGGTGTGAAGCTTATTTTGCCTATGTTCTCAACAGTAAAGCGGTTGAAAGAAACATTGAATCAGTACCTCTTGTATGTGATTATCCGGATGTATTTCCAGAAGAATTATCAGGTTTGCCACCTATTTGGGAAGTAGAGTTTGGTATTGAGTTAATGCTTGGGACGACTCCAATATCCATAGCTTCGTACAGAATGGCACCTACAGAATTAAAAGAATTGAAAGCTCAGTTCAAGAATTGACAGATAGAGGTTTTGTGAGACCGAGTTTCTCTCCGTGGGGTGTGTCTGTGTTGTTTTTGAAAAAGAAAGATGGAACTATGAGATTGTGCATCGATTACAGACAGCTTAATAAGGTAACTATAAAGAATAAATATCCATTGCCATGAATTGATGATCTGTTTGACCAACTGAAAGGGGCTACAGTATTTTCGAAGATAGATTTGAGATCAGGCTACTATCAGTTGCGAGTTGCAGATTCAGATGTGCCAAAGACTGCTTTCAGAACGAGGTACAGATAATATGAGTTTCTGGTTATGCCTTTTGGACTCACTAACGCACCTATCATTTTCATGGATTTGATGAATCGGATCTTCAGACTGTACCTGGATCGGTTTGTGGTTGTGTTTATAGATGACATTCTGATCTACTCTTGAGATGAAGCTGAACATACCGAACATTTGAGACTTGTGTTGCAGACCTTACGAGATAAACAGTTATACGTGAAATTCTGTAAATGTGAGTTTTGGTTAAAAGAATTCAGTTTTTCTGGGCCATGTGGTATCATCATCAGGTACTCGGGTGATCCGAGCAAAATTTCAGCTATACTGGATTGGAAACCTTCGAAGAATGTTTCTGAAGTTCGAAGCTTTGTGGACTTGCTGGTTATTACAGACAGTTCGTGAAAGGTTTCTCTATGATTGCAGCTCCGATGACAAAGCTACTACGAAAAGATGTTAAGTTCGAATGGTCAGAGAAGTGTCAGAAAAGTTTTGATTAGTTAAAAACCCTTTTGGCTGAAGCTCTAGTGCTAGTTCAGCCAGAATCGGGTAAAGAATTTGTAATTTATAGTGATGCATCTTTGAATGGTTTGGGCTGTGTTCTGATGTAGAAGGAAAAGTTATAGCTTATGCCTCGAGACAAGTGAAACCGCATGAAAGGAATTATCTGACACATGACCTGGAACTAGCAGCAATTGTGTTTGCATTGAAAATTTGGCGTCACTATCTATTCGGTGAGAAATGTCATATTTATTCAGATCATAAAAGCCTAAAATACTTGATGAATCAGAAAGATTTGAATTTCAGACAACGACGATGGTTAGAATTAGTAAAAGACTACGAGCTTGTGATTGATTATCACCTGGGAAAGGCTAACGTTATTGCTGATACGTTAAGCCGAAAGTCACTGTTTACTTTGCGTACAATGAATACACATTTGGCTATGTATGATGATGGTTCGATAGTGGTTGAATTGAAAGCTAGATCATTATTTGTTCAACAAGTATGTGACGCCCAGAAGGTTGATAGCGAATTGATTGCAAAATGAGATCAGTGTGAGACGGATGCTGATTCAGAGTTTAGAGTTGATGCTGATGACTATTTGAGATTCAGAAACGGAATATGTGTCCCGAGGAATTCAGAGTTGATTCAGATGATTTTGAATGAAGCTCACAGCAGTCAATTATCTATTCATCCAGGTAGTACAAAGATGTATAATGATCTGAAACAGCTTTACTGGTGGCATGGTATGAAACGAGACATTTCTGACTTTGTTACAAAATGTTTAGTCTGTCAACAAGTAAAAGGTGAACATCAGGTGCCTTCAGGATTACTTCAGCCTATCATGATACCTGAGTGGAAATGAGATAGACTTACGATGGATTTTGTATCTGGTTTACCATTGACATTGAGCAAGAAAGATGCAATCTGGGTTATTGTTGATAGATTGACTAAATCAGCTCATTTTATTTTGATAGGCATAGACTACTCACTGGATAAACTGGTTGAATTGTATGTTTCTCAGATTGTTAGATTACATGGTGTGCCTATATCTATTATTTCGGATAGAGATCCGAGGTTTACATCTCGGTTTTGGAAGAAATTCTGCACTAGGTACGAAATTACATTTCAGTACTACTTTCCATCTGTAAACAGATGGCCAGTTTGAGCGAATTATTTAGATACTTGAGGATATGTTGAGATGTTGCATTCTCGAGTTTGAAGGTACGTGGGAACAATACCTGCCTCTGATTGAATTTGCATATAATAACAGTTATCAATCGAGTATCAAAATGGCACCTTATGAGGTTTTGTATGGTCTTAAATGTCATACGCCATTGTACTGGACTGAGCTCAGTGAAAATAAGATACACGGAGCCGATTTGATTAGAGAAACTAAACAGAAAGTGAAAGTGATCCGTGAAAGTTTAAAAGCAGCATCAAATCGATAGAAATCTTATACGGACTTGAAACATAAAGATATAGAGTTTCAGATTGGAGACAAAGTCTTTTTGAAAGTCTCACCGTGGAAGAAAATACTTAGATTCGATCGTAAAGGCAAATTGAGTCCGAGGTTTATTAGGCAGAATGAGGTTATGGAGCGTATCGGATCTGTTGCTTATAGACTATTGTTGCCACCTGAGTTAGAAAACATCCACAATGTATTCCACGTTTCAATGCTTCAGAGGTATCAATCTGGTCCTTAACATGTGATTAGCCCGTTTGAGATTGAAATTCAACCCGATCTAACCTACGAAGAAAAACCGATTCGCATCTTGACTCGTGAGGTTAAAGAGTTGCGGAATAAGAAGATTCTATTAGTTAAAGTATTGTAGCGTAAGCACGGAGTTCAGGAAGTAACATGGGAGCCAAAGGATACAATGAGAGAACGTTATCCGAACCTATTCACCGGTAAGATTTTTAAGGACGAAAATCCCTAAGGGGGGAGAGTTGTAACAGCCAGATTTAGACCCTAATCGGAACGGTGGTTTCGGGACCACGAATCTGAGTCAAAAAAATATTTAAAAATTATTTTCTGTGTTTATTTTGTGTGAATTTTTATTTGTGAAATTTTCATGATTTAATTTTGTAATTTGGGTGTCCGATTAAAAAAAAGGGTAAAATTTTGATAGTTTTAATTGTAAGGACTGAATTAGTAATGGCTTTTTAAATGGAAGCCCTTAAGTTGTAAATAGCCCATGTCTTTATAAGTGGTACGGTGGTAGGTAAAAATTTAATAATTTTTATATTATTTTATTTAAGTTATACATATATGTAAAATTAAGCTTTATTTTATAATAAGATATTATGTGTATATATATATTTATATTATAATGCATGAAATTGAAAGCCAACTCTTGTCCATTAATTTATTTAAGAGACAAAAAAGGGTTTATAACATAAAGCTTGGTTATAATTTTAAAAGGGGTAATTTAGAAAACCAAGTTATAAATTATATGATATATGTTATATGTTATATGTTATATCATAAAATTATCCTAAGTGCTCATACACTTCCATTGCCGAAACTTAAGCAAGAAAGAAAACAAAACAAAAAGCTAGGATTCAGTTATATTCAGGCTTGATTAAGGTATGTGTTTAGCTCAGTTTTTGATAATTTTTATGTTTTTGAGACCGTTGCTTCGAGTACTACAAAACCCATGTTTAAATTTCGAATTTCGATGAATATTTTAAGTTATGCCGTTGACGAGAGCTTGTGATTTTTATTGTTTGATGATGAAATATGAAAGATAGGTGTTGCGTTAACATATTTTGTATTGGAATTTTTGATGATTTTGAGTAATTAGGACTTAATTGCAAAAATAAAAAGTTGAGGGACTAAATTGTGAAATTGATGGAAAATATGGACTTATATGTATATAGGGAGCATTCGGCCTAATTAGAGTGTAGCCAAATTTTGCGTATTTTGTGTTTTATGCAATAGGGACTAAATTGAAAAAAAAATTACAAATGTTAGGGGCAAAATGGTAATTTTCCCATTTGTGTGTTTTAGAAAAAAAGTGAATGAAAATAGGTTTGAATGAGCTTAATTTGAATACGTTTAGATCAAGAACCAAAGAAATAGGATTTGGATCGTGGAAAAATGAAAGTTGTCGACTAGCAGCCCCGTCCTGTTTTACGACGTCCGAGGTAAGTTTTTAAGCAAATAGATGTGTTTAGTGGTAGTTTAATGTTATAATTACTTGCTGTTATGGAATATTAGAAACTAAATATATTGTGGCCGAATGTGAATAAATGTGGCTACTACACTTTCCAATCTGATTCGACTGAGATACGACGTTCAAAAGCCCCGATGAACCTTACGAATAACTATGATACATATATCATGACATAGGATACTGATACATGTGTGCGAGTAAATCCATGGCATCGATTTGTGATTTTGATATGTGTTTACGAGTAAGATCCTGTCTGGGACAGTGGCATCGTTTGAGGTTACATGTAAGACCACGCCTAGGACGTTGGCTTTGTACAATTTATGTGATTATTCGAGTGTCCTATCCAATTCCAAATGGTTCATCAGGAAATGATAAGCTATGTTTAAAAAGGTAAAACGAGCTAAATGCCATGTATGAATTAGTTTGTTACCAAGTCAAGGTAAGTAAGTAAGTAATTAGTATTTGTTATAATGTCTTATTGAATAAGTACGGATGGTGAAATTTTATTATAATAATCAGAATCGATAAGGATGAACATAAATGTATTGTGTTTGTCTTCGAATGATATGTGGTATGTTTATTAATGGTACTAAGTATATTCGGTCATTTGGATAATGTACATATGACGGTATATATATTATGATGCTTGAGTAGAAGTTATGAATATATGTGAATTCGATTGTTTAATGATGTCTTGGCTTGTAAATGGAATATGAATTATTTATTTTGGTATTATAGGTATTCGGCCAAGGTGAGAATTTTGTATAAAATGAAATGTCATGAATGAATGTGGTAGTTTGAGACTAAGTATACTCATATTAGTATAGTTTGGTCAAATTTACTATGAGATAGTTATATTATTAGTTGTTTATTTGCTTATAGCTTACTAAGCTATAGTAGCTTATCATGTGAATATTTGTTTCTGTTTTATAGATTTTTGAAAGTCAAGCTACAGGTTCGGGATCGTCTACGAAGCTCATCACACTATCCTCTATTTTGGGTACTTTTATAAGTTAAATTAAAGATTATGGCATGTATAAGCTAAAGTATGTCTTGGAAATGTTAATTTTGAGTTGTGTATAAAGCCATGCGAAAATGGCTAATATGCTATGAAAGTATGTGACGCTTTAGTTACGTTTATATGTGTTATATGTATTGATAATGGTTGATGAATTTGGATGTGGATGATGAACCAGACAAGGTACATATCGTCCTAAATATGTTAGTTGATTCGACTATGATTCTTGCTAGGATAAAATGCACATGTCAAATCGGTTGAGATGTTTGGTTAAGGTGCTACATGTGATTTAGCATAAATGGAAATTCAGTTATGTCCGAACTTGATAAGAGTTTATTTTGATATATTTATTACATGGTATGTAGGTTTTGTGTTTGGATAAATATATTTGTATTTGGTTAGGTGATAAAATATAAATGTTATGTAAGTAAGTTAGTCATGATTTGGCATTTTTAAATGTATAAGTATATAATGATTTGATTTGATGTGTAAATTATGGTTGTTATATATATATTAATTCATTTCCATGGAAGGTTATATGCATATGAAATGGTATGGTAAAATAAAGAAAACGTAACCTTGAACATTGCATGATTTTAGGTATGTTTATATTCGGGTAATGAATTGAAATAAATGACCAAATGAATAGTGAACTTTGTATTGGTAAAACAAAAGGTAATATGAGTTTTATTCGATGCTTATATGTTCGGTTTGGTCACATTGACATGATCATATTTAATTGGTTTTATGAGTAACTTATTGGTTTGGTTATACTGATATATATACGAATATGCTTAGATGTATTTATATATGTATGTGGTTTGATTAGTAATATACTTATGAAATAGACGTTTATAAATGGATAAAATAAAATATGTTTGACTATTATCTAGAAACTTGAATGATGTGATTATTGTTCATATGATTTAGCTGTTGGAGTAATAATATTTATGTAATATGATATGATGTTTGTTAGTTGGATCGAATAAGTGATTTAATAAATAAATTTTTTTTCTTTTGTATGTGATTGTGATTTACATAATTGAACAGATAGTTACTAATCTAGTTTTATAATTATTATAAATAAGTTGGTATAATTTTTATGCATGTTTTGACTTGAATGATTGTATTTAACTGTGTTGTGTTCGGTAACGTCTCGTAACCCTAGTTCAGCGACGGATATGGGTTAGGGGTGTTACACTGTGTGTATCAGATGGTTAGGTCACGTGTGTAGTACTAAGTGCAGGCTGCTATGTGTACAGATTGATAGGTCGCATGTGTAGTACTAAGTGCGGGATACTATGCATACCCATTAACTTCAATGACATGTGTAGTACTAAGTGCAGGCTACTACGTGTATCAGATGGATAAGTCGCGTGTGTAGTACTAAGTGCGGGCTATTACGTGTACTAGATTGATAGGTCGCATGTGTAGTACTAAGTGTAGGCTACTATGTATACCAGAGAGCTTCGGTTACAATGATGGTATATGCACAAGCCATCGGGTATCTATTATTATTTCGATAAGTTCAACGGGAAATTTACTAATTGAAAATAAATATATACATGACTATGTGATAAATAAGTACAAGTATATCTGTGTGAAAAGTTGTGAATAATGTGCTCGATAGTTGAGCGAATCTTTTGGTAAGATAGAATGAAGTAAGTGAAATTATGTAAAAGTGAAATTTTGTACTAAAACAATTTTGGATAGCAGCAGTTGTGTGACTTTGAAAAATCACCAAAAATGATAGAAATTTAATTAGAGATTGAAAAAGATATGAAATTAAAGATTAATGAGTCTGTTTTCTCATAAAAGAAATGGTGAATGCAAAAGAATTTCATACTCTATGATAATTGGATTTTTGTGAGATAGGGTAAGAATGATTCTGGAATCCCCTATTCTGATTTGGGACATTCATTAAAATTTGTAAAAAAAAATAATTATGGGTCATAATTTGTATGATTAAAATCCTTAATGAGTCTATTTTCAAGAGGAATTAATGGGAACAACATCCGAGAGCTGTACCATGAGATAAATAATTTTTAGTGAAGAGAGGTTGGAACTGTCGGACAGTGAAGCAGGGGTATCTTTAATGAATAAACTGTACTAATTGGCTAAACTAAAAATTCTGAAAATTTTATGGTAAGAATATATGTGAGTCTAGTTTCTGGAAAAATTAGTGGTTCTCAATTTGGAGTCCCGTACCACGAAATAAATAATTTTTAGTGAAGAGAGGTTAGAACTATCGGACAGTGAAATAGGGGTATCTTTAATGAATAAACTGTACTAATTGGATAAACACAAGAATTCTGAAAATTTTATGGTAATAATATATATGATTCTAGTTTCATATAAAATTAACGGATCTTAATTTGGAGTTTCGTAGCTCTGGATATAAATAAATTAGTAACTATGACTCGAGAAAAAAATATGACCAGAAAATGAACAAAAGTGTAATTATGATCACATTTTCATGGAATCATGTTGATAATTCATATGGACTTACTATGCTTTAAGCTTACTCCCTTCTCTCCATTTCTTAGTGTTCTTAGGTCAGCTCGGGGTTGGAGACCGTCGGAGGCAGCATCACACTATCAAGCCAACAACTCCAGAGTATTGTCATATGTGTATTAAATACTTTCAAGTGAGTGGCATGTATAAGGACTAGTTTTTATGTTAGATGTTGGTATGATTAGCCAAATGTATCGGCTTATATTGAATTATTGTATATGACCATGAGATATGGCTTAAATGGTTATGGCTTGTAAGCCTAATTATTCTTACTATGTGTTAATGTTTGTGATGTGTTTATAATTGGTTGTTATGAATGATTAGTATAACACATGTACATGATGAATGCTCTAAGACCATTCGAGGTGGTCGTGGCCATGGAATGAATGTGTGGCATGGTAGAAAGTTGAGAATGATTGAATATGGACAATTGTAGAATTTGAATTAGAATGTTTAACTTGGAGTAACATAAGTATAAGTAATAAACACATGTATGGCGACATGTAAATGCTTTAACGGAATTTTACTAAAGGATGATTAACCATTAAATTGATGTTATAATGTGTGTCTATAATGTGTATAAGTATGGGAGAGAATTAAAGACAACATAAGGCTTGGAAAATAGCCTAAGTGTTGGCTATACGGGCAGAGACACCACCATGTGTCTTAGCCGTGTGGAGGACACGACCTAGCAGATGGGCATGTGGCTTGGCCATGTGAATCCATTTGTTTTGCTGACATCATAAACGGATAGTTACACAGCCTCAAGACACGGGCATGTTGTAGACACACGAGCGTGTCCTTGTGTCTACACGGGTGTGTGACCCTATTTCATGAAAATTTCTCTAAGTTTTCTTAGAGCTTTCTAAAGTCCTCGATTTAGTCCCAAACTACCCCGATGTATGTTTTAGGCCTCAATGGCCTGTATAAGGGACGATTTACATGTGTTTGAAAATTTTTAATTTGGATGAAATTTTATAGCTCGGTTTTGCATGTTGTGAATGTTTAAGTCTGGTAACGCCTCGAACCCTGTCCCGGCTTAAGGGGTTTTACATTTAGTGGTATCAGAGCTATGATTTAGTTGGTTCTCGGACTATCCTAGTATGAATAAGAGTCTAGCTATACATTCCACCAATCCGTGATTGTGTGATGTCTCCCGACGCGAATGAGAACCATCTTGTTGAGACAGAGGTACTCTCCAATCGAGTTACACCGACCATGTTAAATGTGAAGCTAAGGTATTCGGGTAAAGTACAGTTATGATGAGCCTAAACTGAGAAAAGTATGAATAAAAGTTCATGATATGTATGTGATAACATGTGAGATAAAAGTTTATGTCATTTTCCCGATTGGAAGTTGAATGATGATGAATTTTAACGGTATATTTAAATGAGACAAATGATTATAATGTAACGAACTTATTTCCTTTAAATTGATGGATTGATTAATATGAATGTAATGATATGTATATGATGAAGTGCTAGATAAAAGTTTTGATTGTGATATACTTATCCATGTTTGTTTGGCCCTCATAAGATGTTATGTGCACGACCTGTTTGATTGAATGAATGGGATAAGTAAAGTTATTCAGAATCCATAGAATGCATGCATAAATGCACTGGTTTAAATAAGATAACTAAAAAGTTCGTGTCATACGAACGTGAATAAGAGTTTGCCTGAAGTGGATGATATGCTTGTGAAAATGTTACTATGATGATGAAATAGTTTTATATGTATCTGTGTATGAGACATGAGTTAGGGACCTTATGACCCCACCCCCTTACTAGAGTGGTGTTTTGTAAAGGATTTTATAAGATCAGTGTTGAATAAGCTCACAAGTATGAGACCAAAGAGTTCAGCTGTAGAATGATTATACCTATGATCAGAGATTAATTGGATTGATAAGTAAAGACAAAGCTAGTAAAGTGCGATGTCGAGAAATGTATTAACTAGAATTTCTTCAAAACCAATCTTCTTCAATGAAAATCATAATGTGGGATTTGTAATAACATAAATAGTTGGAGGAATAAATCTTGACATGTAAGATATCGGAATGTGGTAATTATAGTAAGCAGATTATGACTGTCTCTCTTAAGGTACTCTATGAGTTCATTTACTCTCGAAAGTATTATTGGGGCTATCTATTTTCAGATAAATTGTTATCGTACAAAAATGTTTCTAATCTTGGAATAAGACTTAAGTATTGATAGTCTGACTGGTATATAATATGTATTGCTCTATTTTCCCTCTAGCATTCTATTACGTTCCGTCTGTTGGGATTTTATGAGATAATGTACCTGATGTTATGATTTTATTCCTTCTAATGGATGCTCTGTTTAATATATATATATGGGAAGGTACATTATCCTTGTTGCATTTAGTTCCAGTGGGCTTGAATGATGTATTCTTCTGGACTTCTTTCTTCTAGGAAATTATTGAAATCTTCCATATTTCTTTATGAGCTTTGTTCTGGGTCTTTCATTATGATATTATATCTTGGATTTCTTTATCTTGGATTTCTCTATCTTGGACTTCTTAATCCTAGTTTTCTTGTTATTTATATTCTAAATTTATCAATCACGACTCATATCTACAGTGTGTTCTTCACTTGTGATAATCATGTCAAGTTTGACTATGCTTCTGCTTTGATCATAGTAATGTGGTAATTTTAGTATCTGGATTTCTTTAAATCTTCGTGAAGGATTTGACATCGTCAAAGGCATAAGTGGTGACATTGCTAGTATCAGCTTGTATGATGGATTTCTTTTCTCAAGAAAGTTAATCAAGTTAATGCCTTCGATTGGGAACATTTATACCACATTGAGCTAATGCAATTGAAATGAACTTTGATTAGTATGATGATTGAATTTTGCATGATTACATGTTAAATCATTTTGACAACTGAAATGAAGGATTTTTCTAACGCCCCGTACCCGAGACCGTTGCCGGAGTCAAACACGAGGTGTTAACAGACTTAATTCATTACTTAAACAGCTCAAACAATTTATTTTTAAAATTTTCAGTCAAGCTAGCAATCTGCGTCACATTCGCTTAAAAATTCATATCTCGAGTTCCAAAACTCGAAATCTAATTCCGTAAATTTTCCCTAAAAATAGACTCATATATCTATTTATTAATGTTTTTCTAGAATTTTTGGTCTAGCAAATTAGTACAGTTTATTAGTTAAAGTATCCCCTGTTTCAGGGTTCGACTGCTCTGACCTCTGTGTATTATGAATCAGATATCTCCTTGTAAAGAGTTTCAATGACTACAAAAATTGTTTCTAGTAAAACTAGACTCAATAAGGAATCTGTACATATAAATAATGACTTATAATTATCTTTGAACAATTTATGGTGAATTTCCAAAGTCAGAATAGGGGATCCAGAAATCGCTCTAGACCTATTTCACAAAAATTTAAACATCTTATAAAATATAACTCATATACCTGTTTTCTTCCATCCATATGAAAATAGACTCATAATTATTAAATTCCATATTTTATTCATCATCTAATTGTATCTCTACTATTTTTAATGATTTTTCAAACTCACATCACTGTTGCTGTCTAAATCTATTTTATGGTAAATTTTACCTATTTCATGGTTTCCATGGATTAGCTAGCAATTTAGCATACATAACACCAAATATGATCATGATTAGCCATTCCAATGGGTAATCATTACCAAGCATTTCCATACCACTCAATAACCATATCATAAGACCATATATACAAAATGATTATAATGCTATACATGCCATACTCAAAATATACAAGCCATTATGCCAAGATGGTATACGGATAGTGTGAGTGTGCCTCCGACCGTTCTCGATTTCCGAGCTGGCTTGTCAACACTACAAGGAATAAAAAGGAGGGAGTAAGCATAAATGCTTAGTAAGCTTACATGCAAATAGCAAGTAACACAACTATATACGCAACATAAAACATCATTTGCATAATCATCACCGAGACATTCATATCACATTTTCATTTATCATCTTACCATATTGTTGTTATATCGAGTTTTCAACCCGAGGGTTAAGTACATACCTGTTCAAAGTATTCATTTCACAACACTTACCAATACATCCCTTTCATCTCGAGTATTCCTCCATTTGAATAGAATTTTACCCGTTGAACACATCGGAATATAATTCGGATACATGGAAAGTTTGCACATAAGTGCCACATATGTAGCCAAGCTACCATGTAACCCACCCATAAGTGAACTCGGACTCAACTCAACGAGCTCGGATGCCTGGTTATATCTCTCGAACTCGGACTCAACTCAACGAGTTCGGGCGCTCGCATCCATAAGTGAACTCGGACTCAACTCAACGAGTTCGGATGCCCAAATATCCTAGTGACATGTCACTTGTATCCTAATCCATTCCTAAGGTTCAACGGGACATTTTTCCCAATCATATGTCTCAACCATCTTCTACGGAATGCCGTTACCGATACTCGGTAGTATTTCACATTTTCCAAGTATATCACATAATTTGACATATTAACAAACAATTATCACAGTATAATATTTCATAATAATTATCATATCATTTAAATAACATTAAAACATTTAAAATAATAACTATGTTACCAACATTTACATATGAACTTACCTCGTATGCGAAAATGACTACTTTTACCATTTCGTCCACAACTTGGTATTTCCCCATTTTAGCCCGAATTTTAGTTTTCCTTGCTCTATCATTTAAAATATAGTCTAATTAGGACTCACATTATACAAATTGACCCAAAATCATATTTTGGCAAAATTATAGTTTTGCCCCTAAACTTTCGCATATTTACACTTTTGCCCCAAAGCTCGTAAATTAAACTTCAGCCTATTTTCTTATTTTTTATGACATTCTGATCATTTTTCCCTTCTATGGTAACATCAAATTCTCACTCTAACATATACTTATGACTATTAGGTATTTTTACCGATTAAGCCCTTTTGCTCGTTTTTACTTAAAACCGAGTAGTACAAATTGTCTAACATAATTTAAAACCTCATATTCTATCATAAAACACCAAAATACACAAATTTCACCTATGGGTATTTTTCCAAATATGAACTTTAGGTTGAATTATTTCTAGCATAAGCTTAATCGAGCTACCGGGACTCCAAAAACGTAAAAATCATTAAAAACGAGGCTAGAACGGACTTACAATCGAGATTGGAAGCTTGAAAAACCCTAGCCATGGTTTCTCCTTGCTATATTCAGCCATGGGGTTGAATATGAGCAAAATTGGCTTTTAATTTTGTATTTTAATTCATTTTACCCCTAAATGACCAAAATGCCCTTACTACCAAACTTTCCAAAAATTCCATCCATGTCCAATTTTTGTCCATAGACTTAGAAATTGGTAAAATTACTATTTAAGACCTCCTAATTAATATTTCAAAACAATTTCATACTAGAAACTTCTAGAATGCAAGTTTTACAAATTATTTGATTTAGTCCCTAATTTCAATTTAAGCACTTTATGCATAAAATTTCTTCACGAAATTTTCACACAATCATGCAATCATATCATAGACCTCAAAATAATCATAAAATAATTATTTCTATCTCGGATTTTGTGGTCACGAAACCGCTATTCCTACTAGGCCCAAAATCAGGATATTACAATTTCCTGAAACTTTATCAAGTAATAGTTAAGACTGACTTGGTTGTTCAGCTTGTATGGGTTATTATTTGAAAGATTTAATGCGATATTTATGTCTGATTTTTTTTTCTTTCCAAGTCTGAGAGTAAGATTTTATCTCTTCGGGTAAAAGACAGATAGTCTGAATGAAAGTGTATATATCTTAGAAGACTTTGATACAATTTAAAGTTGCTTTGGATGATAAAGTTTTTGTCGGATGAAAGTTTAGTGGTCCACTACATGTTGGTAACGATTTGAATATACGAGAATATTGTTAACCAAAGCCTTGAAACTGGTTTAGTCTCCATTGAGCAAAGACTTCTCAATTTTCTGTAACACCCCAAACCCGGCCCAGACGTTATGGCCGAATCCGGCGTGCCACATTGAAGTTAAAAGTCCCTATTTTCGTTTTAGTGTTCTAATAAACCGTATTTGTTACATTTAACCAAGTGAATGGAAGCTGTACACTAGGTAGGTATCCAAAACAGAGTAGGTGAGCCATGAAGGCTGCTTAAGTACCAAGCCCTTCGGTTGGATCCAATCCTAGACATGCCCACAACCATTGCCACACTTGGATATAACGAGTTGAAATTTATTTGAGTGCATATCTTTGATAAACCGAAAAATCGTGATGTTGTGTTATTTTGAAAACGAGTATCATTTTGAAAACGCGCCCTAAGTCTAGCCCATTTGTATTGTCATCAGTAAAATTTAAAGTTATCGAAAAATAAAATAATCCCAGAAAGAGAATAAAGTTAAAATGGCCTTAATACAACCCAAAAATAAATATTAAATAAGATAACTAGAGAAAACCAAATACTTATTTTAAAGTCCAATAGCGATCACCGTGGCCACTCTGAATCCCCTCCGGCTCCAAGTCCCCAAATCAAGGCTCACCTGCAAGGTTAAGGAAGGGGGTGAGTTTGGAAACTCAGTGTGCAACAAGCCCCTTTCAGAGCCCAAAACAATATCAGCCTGCTGGGCCTAAGCCCAAATTCAATCTCAGCATATACTAGGCCGAAGCCTTTACATTATTCATACCACTGGGCCGAAGCCTTTTCATTATTCATATAACTGGGCCGAAGCCTTTACTGTAAACGGTATGGCCCATAGGCCAAAATCAATACCACATGCACTATTAATGGATGTATGCAAGCCCGTTTGGAGAAACTACTCAACCCACCAACCGCTACTCTCCACCCGTACCAACCAAGCTCTCCATGTGGGGAATAACTTAACCCACCCAACCAAACTCTCCACTGGCAGCATAGCTACTTTATCATATAACTGGAGGCCTAGCCTCTTTTAATAACTTGGGCAAAGCCCTTTTTGATAAACTGGGGCAAAGCCCTTTTCGGTAAACTGGGGCATAGCCCTTTAGCACTTCCTCCATTCATATAAAACCCAACCCATGCATATATATATATCATGGCATATCATGTGCATATCATGGAATATTATGTACAAATCAGTATCACATGCATCTCAATTATAACATAACCCTAAGGGTATAATAGTCATTTTCACCTAAGGGCAAAAAGGTCATTTTCACATTATAAGGGTAATTTCGTAATTTTACCAAAATATTAGGGTTTTCCATGTTCATTAACAATTATCAATAACTCCAAGTGTTTAAACAATGATTTTAACGCACTTTATCAAATTCAGGCTTTTGGGCCCAAAACCCCTAATGGGCCCTACGAATGCTAATCTAGCCCTTTAAGCCCTCATAATCCAAATTTTACATCAGATCCATTCGTTTAACAAGCAGTATATCCAAGTTCCATTTTCTATCAAATTTACCCCAAATGGGCCCGGAAGCCTATTGGGGCCGATTTCAGCCCCTTGAGACCCAACTTACCGTGATGCCAAAAATCGTGCTCTTACCTGTTCCAACGATCCTGTTCATCAACTTAGCGAATCTAACTAACCTATGAGAGTTCGCATGCTCACGAGTCCTCGAAATGCCAGAATTTTGGCATTTTGGCTTTTCGGCATATATCGATTTAAGCTACGAAAGAGGGTTCTTACACACTTGTTTTGTGACGTTCACCAACAAAGTCTCCCACGGCAACCTACAACTATCCATCTCCATTTTTAGTGTACAAATCATACTTATCAAACCCAAAATCTACCTTACCACATTCGGCCAAAGATCCCTAATGGCCATAGTTAACTTACCTTCACAGGGTCTGACGTTATGATCCAAGCTTATCCAAATCGACACCCCACGCCTTGCTGCTCCTCTAACGTAATTATTCCACTATACAAACCATAAAAATCAAATGAAGAAGCCCAATAAGGCCTATATCTCAAATCGGCCACCTCCCTAAACTATAAGGGTTTCGGCTTCTGTCAACAGTTACTACTGAATTGATTTAGAGTACGAATACTTACCACAGTCTCCCTTCTTGAACCGTTTAAAGCTTAGAATATAAAGGTATTGGCCACCAAAAAGTGAAGGAAAAAAGAGGGTTGCTGGTCAATAAAGAATCGGCACCACCAAGCATCACAGGTTCGGCTTTTGCCGCTTTTCAGCAGAAGTGGAGGTAAGGAAAGAAGTAGTAGATGAACGGAAGAGAGTAGTGAACTGGTTTTGGAAAAAGAAAAGGAAGAAAGATGATGGATGGAAGGGTGGTAGTCGGCTAGAGAAGAAGAAAGAAAAAGAAAAGACTAATCCTATGGTTTACAAAGAAGAAAACGGCACAACAAGCTCCCAAATGCCGAAATACTAACCTAATACCCCTCTGCCGAACTCCCTTCTCTAATCCCCTCTATTCGGCCAACTCTATCTCTCTCTCAAATCCCTAAAATCTCTCCCCTTATCACTCCTCAATCCATGCATTTGATTGATTCAAACTCTCTCCCACAGAGTTCCATTCGGCTACAACTCCTGCATGCTCAAAGCATAAAAATAACATCACATTTGCCATCACGGGGAATCGAACCCAGGTTTTCCCCTAACCACTTACACGCCACCTTTTTAGCACCCTGTGGCATCACTTAGCCACTCTGCCAGAGGCTCTTTTGTGATACATTCTACCCAAAATTTTTAATAAGACCACCTATCCAAAGCCCCTAACTTCTTAAATCCAAAATTCAAAAATTCTACCGGGTTTGGGCCATCACATGGGCCTTCCATAAGCCCATTTACACACTCCAATTTTGAATTTCACATCCAAATATCAAATTTTAAAAACTTTACCAAAATCTCGAGAATCACGAAAAAACCCGAAAATCAGGATGTTACAACTCTACCCTCCTTAAAGAAATTTCGGCCTCAAAATTTTACCTGATCCAAACAGTTGAGGGTACTGCTGATGCATCGCCTCCTCGGTCTCCCAAGTAGCTTCTTCTTTGCCATGGTTTCTCCAAAGTACCTTCACTAATGGGACTGACTTCCTTCTCAGCACCTTGACGTCATGATCAAGTATCTGCACAGGTTCTTCTTCGAAGGTCAAATCCGACTGTACTTCGATTTCTGCAATTGGCACGATATGAGTTGGGTCAGAACGATATCGCCTTAACATGGACACATGAAAAATGTCGTGAATAGGATTCAGCTCTGGAGGTAACTCTAGCTAATAAGCCACCGACCCTATCCGCTTAATAATTCGATAAGACCCAATGAATCGTGGACTCAACTTGCCCTTCTTACCAAATCTCAATATCTTCTTCCAAGGCGAAACTTTCAAAAAGACCATGTCCCCAACCGCATATTCAATATCCTTACGCTTCAAATCTGCATAAGACTTTTGTCGATCCACTGCCTCCTTTAACTGATTCCTGATCACCTTAACCTTGTCTTCAGTATCCGTTACCAACTCTGGCCCAAGTACTTGCCTTTCCCCCAACTCTGCCCAACAAGTAGGCGAATGAAACCTTCGCCCATATAGTGCCTCATAAGGAGCCATCTGAATACTTACTTGGTAACTGTTGTTATACGCGAACTCCGTCAATGGCAAGTAATCCTCCCAACTACCCCTAAATTCAATAACACAACCTCTCAACATGTCTTTTAGAATCTGAATGACCCTCTCTGACTGCCCATCTGACTGAGGGTGAAAAGCCGTACTGAAATCCAATCGCATTCCCAACACCTCATACAACTTTTGCCAAAATCGAGATGTAAACCTTGGGTCTCGGCTAGAAATTATCAATACTGGCACCTCATGCAACCGCACTATCTCCACCACATACGACTTGGCCAGCTTCTGAAGTGAGTAATCGGTTCGGACAGGTATGAAATGGGCAGATTTCGTGAGCCTATCCACAATTACCCAAACTGAATCCTTCTTGGAAGGTGTCAACGGCAACCCACTTACAAAATCCATAGTTACCCTTTCCCACTTCCAAAGTGGTATCTTTACTGGCTGTAACAATCCTAAAGGCAGTTGATGCTCGGACTTTACTTGTTGACACGTCAAACATTTCCCCACAAATTCGGTCACTTCTCGCTTAAGCCTAGGCCACTAATATAGCTCTCGCAAGTCTCGATACAACTTACTCCCTCCCAGATGCATAGCACATGGTCCACTATGTGCCTCTCTTAAAATCATCAACCTCAAATCAGTATCCTTTGGCATACAAATTCTTCCTCGAAAACAAAGAACCCCATCATTATTTAACCCAAAATCTGGATTCTCCCCCTTCTCAACTTGCTGAAACCAAGAAACCAATGACTCATCCTCCAACTATTGCTTCTTAATCTGCTCCACCCAAGTCGGTCTCACTTGTAACTCTGCCAATAAGCTTCCATCGTCATACAAACTTAAACGAGCAAACATTGCCTTCAATTCCGCCACAGTCCTCCGACTTAACCCATCAGCCACGACATTTGCCTTACCTGGATGGTACTCAATCGAACAGTCATAGTCCTTTAACAATTCTATCCACCTTCGTTGTCTAAGATTCAGCTCCTTTTGAGTCAGCAAGTACTTAAGACTCTTATGATCCATATAAATAATGCATCTCTCCCCATACAAGTAGTGCCTCCATATTTTAAGTGCAAAAATTACCGCTGCCAACTCCAAGTCATGAGTAGGATAGTTTACCTCATGAGGCTTAAGCTTTCGTGAAGCATAAGCGACCACTTTACCCTCTTGCATCAACACACAGCCCAAACCTACATGTGACACATCGCTGTACGCAGTGAAATCCTTACTAGACTCCGGCTGAATCAACACTGGTGCTTCTGTCAGAACCTTCTTTAACTTCTCAAAAGCCTCTTGCTGCTTATTTGTCCAAACAAATGGTGTTCCCTTCCTTATAAGTTTAGTTAACGGTGCTGCCAACACAGAAAATCCTTCCACAAATCTTCGATAATAACCTGCCAATCCTAGAAAAATACGGATTTCTATTACTGACCTCGGTGGCTTCCATTCCAGAATTGCCTCAATCTTTCGAGGGTCCACCTTGATCCCCTCAGCAGACACAACATGCCCCAAGAAAGTTACTTCCTTCAGCCAAAACTCACACTTACTAAACTTTGCATAAAGTTTCTTTTCCCTTACCACTTGTAGCACAATACGAAGATGCTCATCATGCTTCTCCTCCGTTTCCGAATACACCAAGATATCATCGATAAAAACAACTATGAACCGATCCAAGTACGGCTGAAACACCTGATTCATTAAATCCATGAATGATGCCGGTGCATTAGTCAAACCAAAGGGCATAACCAGAAACTCGTAATGACCATATCGAGTTCTGAATGTCGTCTTATGAATATCCACTTCTTTGACTCTCAACTGATGATATCCTGACCGAAGGTCGATCTTAGAAAATACCGAGGCTCCTCTTAGTTGGTCGAGCAGATCATCGATTCTTGGTAGAGGATACTTGTTCTTGATCGTCAGTTTGTTCAACTGTCGATAGTCAATGCACATCCGCATGGTCCCATCTTTCTTCTTTACGGACAACACTAGTGCGCCCCACGGGGAAACACTTGGTCTTATAAACCCTCTATCCAACAGTTCCTGAATCTGAGCTTTCAATTCTACCAACTCCTTTGGTGCCATCCTATAAGGCGCAATGGACACTGGAGCTGTTCTAGGTAACAAGTCAATTCCGAACTCTACTTCTCTGTTTGGAGGTAATCCAGGAAGTTCCTCCGGAAATACATCTTGAAATTATTTAATGGTCCTAATCGATTCCACAGTTATCCCCTCAGGTTCAGTTTGACTTACAAATGCCAAGAACGCCTCACAACCTTTCTGAATCAACTTCTCAGCCCTTAAAGTCGAGACAACATTGGACAAATAGTTCCGTCACTCCCCTATGACCATTATCTACTCATCCTTGGTAGTTCTTAGTTCCATTGTCTTAGCAGCACAATCCAACATCGCCCTATGCTTAGTTAGCCAGTCCATTCCCAAGATAGATCAAAATCCCCAAATGGCAGCTCCATCAAATCTCCTACAAATATCTTATCTTGTATCTCTAAAGGCATCGCCCTAAAAAGTTTATCTACCTTAACCGAGTGTCCTAAAGGGCTTATCACCGATACCCCACTCACAGTCTCCTCAGGAAGCACACCCAATGCCCCAGATACATCACAAGAAACATACGAGTGAGTGGAACCCACATCAATCAAAGCAGTGTAAGGCGTGCTATGAATGAAGAACGTACCGGTTATAACATCAAGAGCGTCACCCTCCTCACGACGCTGTGCAGCATAAACCAGCGCCAGCTGTCGAGCTTCAGCATTTCTAGCACCCCTGCTAGGTGCCCTACGTCCACTTCCATTACCATTGCCACCTCTACTTTGCCCACGGCCTCTCTATGGTGGTGGTCCTCCTCGCTGTGGTTGGACACCTCTTTGCTCCACAGCTAGTTCCTGAGCTGCTCTCCGAGGACATTCTCTGAACTTATGCTCCTTTAACCCACATCGAAAACATGCTCCAGTTCGTTTCCAGCACTGCCCCACATGCACCCTGCCACAGTCCCTGCAAGCCTACGGTCTAAATGTATTCACTGGAACTGCTCGAACCAGTTCCTCCATTCTAGCTCTTTTAACATTCCTATTTGTAGCACTCGAGGGTCCAGAATCCCTCCTAATCTGGGTCGATCCTTCTCACGGTTCTGCCGTTCAGTCCATTTTACTTCCTCGGCTATCTTAGCCTTCTCTACCAACGCAGCGAAATCACGCTCCCTCTGTGGAGCTATCAGTATCCTAAGCTCATCACGGAGGCCATCCTCAAATCGAACATTGTGCTCATATTCAGTCGCAACTATCCTGCTGGCGTATTGACTCAGCCTCAAGAATTCTGCCTCATACTCTGCAACAGTCTTATGACCTTGAGTCAGATTCAAAAATTCCTTTCGACGGGCATCCACATAACTAGCTCCAACATACCTCCCCTTAAAAGCAGTCTTGAACAATTCCCAGGTTAGTCGTTCAATCGGGGTACTCTCCCTTACAGTGATCCACCACCGGTATGCCTTGTCTCGTAGCAACGACACACCCCCTTCAGCTTTTGCTCCACAGAGCAATCTAAATCGTCCATAATCTGCTCTGTTGCTTCCAGCCAATATTCGGCCACATTTGGGGCTACTCTAGATACGTCCCTAAAAACTTCTACTCCATTAGCCTAGAGTCGTTCCGAGATGGATCCCCTATTTACTGTCCCAATGCTAGCTCCAACAACTCTTTCTAAAACCCTTAACATTTCTTGGGACAAAGCATCATCCCCCGCAGTCCGATCATATGACCCAGTCTCAGTCGCCTGTGGCACGAATGCCTCCTTAGCTGGCCTATGCCCTGAGGATGAAGATTCAGTTTGCACCCTTCCGCGACCTCGTCCACGAGTTCCTCTTGTACTCATATCGAATTATCTGATTATGAATTTTATGACATTAGTTTAATATTTCAATTATTTATTACGAGATGTCTTATGGAAATATAGCAGTTTAAGGATTGTTTTCGCAGCGTCGTAGCCTAGCTACAGTCTCATTTCTACCATTTTATAGCTCTACCCTATCTAAAGTATCATAGTAGGGTCTCAGTTCTATTCATAGCATCATATCAATATCACATAACGTAAAAAAGAGTATACTTACAGACTTGGTGCTGGGGATTCAGTGTGCCACTTCTTTCTCCAAACCATTTAAAACCAAAAACCATGTATTTGGTCCCAGAAAATAGAAATTCTTAAAATTTGATTTAAAATACCTTCGTTTTAAAACCCTTGATTTTAGACCCGCTTAAAAACCCACAGTCAAGTTGTTGCAACTGGGCTCTGATAACACTAAATGCAACACCCCAAACCTGGCCCAGACGTTATGGCCAAATCTGACGTGCCACATTGAAGTTAAAAGTCCCCGTTTTCTTTTTAGTGTTCTAACAAACCGTATTTCTTACGTTTAACCAAGTGAATAGATGCTGTGCACCAGGTAAGTATCCAAAACAGAGGAGGTCAGCCATGAAGGCTGCTTAAGTACCAAGCTCTTCGATTGGATCTAATCCTAAACATGCCCACAACCATTGCCACACTTGGATATAATGAGTTGAAATTTATTTGAGTGGATATCTTTAATAAACCAAAAAATCGTGATGTTGCGTCATTTTGAAAATGAGTATCATTTTGAAAACGCGTCCTAAGTCTAGCCCATTTGTATTGTCATCAGTAAAATTTAAAGTTATCGAAAAATAAAATAATCCCAGAAAGAGAATAAAGTTAAAATGGCCTTAATACAACCCAAAAATAAATATTAAATAAGATAACTAGAGACAACTAGATACTTATTTTAAAGTCCAATAGCGATCACCGTGGCCACTCCGGCTCCAAGTCCCCAAATCAAGGCTCACCTGCAAGGCTAAGGAAGGGGTGAGTTTGGAACCTCAGTGTGCAACAAGCCCCTTTCAAAGCCCAAAACAATATCAGCCTGCTGGGCCTAAGCCCAAATTCAATCTCAGCATATATTGGGCCAATGCCTTTACATTATTCATATCACTGGGCCGAAGCCTTTTCATTATTCATATCACTGGGCCGAAGCCTTTACTGTAAACGGTGTGGCCCATAGGCCCAAATCAATACCACATGCACTATTAATGGATGTATGCAAGCCCGTTTGGGGAGACTACTCAACCCACCAACCGCTACTCTCCACCCGTACCAACCAAGCTCTCCATGTGGGGAATAACTCAACCCACCCAACCAAACTCTCCACTGGCAGCATAGCTACTTTATCATATAACTGGAGGCCTAGCCTCTTTTAATAACTGGGGCAAAGCCCTTTTTGATAAACTGGGGCAAAGCCCTTTTCGGTAAACTGGGGCATAGCCCTTTAGCACTTCCTCCATTCATATAAAACCCAACCCATGCATATATATATATATATATCATGGCATATCATGTGCATATCATGGCATATTATGTACAAATCAGTATCACATGCATCTCAATTATAACATAACCCTAAGGGTATAATAGTCATTTTCACCTAAGGGCAAAAAGGTCATTTTCACATTATAAGGGTAATTTCGTAATTTTACCAAAATATTAGGGTTTTCCATGTTCAATGACAATTATCAATAACTCCAAGTGTTTAAACAATGATTTTAATGCACTTTATCAAATTTGGGCTTTTGGGCCCAAAACCCCTAATGGGCCCTACGAATGCTGATCTAGCCCTTTAAGCCCTCATAATCCAAATTTTACATCAGATCCACTCGTTTAACAAGCAGTATATCCAAGTTCCATTTTCTATCAAATTTACCCCAAATGGGCCCGAAAGCCCATTGGGCCTGATTTCAGCCCCTCGAGGCCCAACATACCGTGGCGTGCTCTTACCTGTTCGAACGATCCCGATCATCAACTTAGCAAATCTAAGTAACCTATGAGCGTTCGCATGCTCACGAGTCCTCGAAATGCCAGAATTTCGGCATTTCGGCTTTTCGGCTTTTCAATATATATCAATTTAAGCTACAAAAGAGGGTTCGTTACACACCTGTTTTGTGACGTTCACCAACGAAGTCTCCCACAGCAACCTACAATTATCCATCTCCATTTTTAGTGTACAAATCATACTTATCAAACCCAAAATCTACCTTACCACATTCGGCCAAAGATTCCTAATGGCCATAGTTCACTTACCTTCACAAGGTCTGACGTTATGATTCAAGCTTATCCAAATCGACACCCCACACCTTGCTGCTCCTCCAACGTAACTATTCCACTATACAAACCATAAAAATAAAATGAAGAAGCCCAATAAGGCCTATATTTCTAATCAGCCACCTCCCTAAACTATAGGGGTTTTGGCTTCTATCAACAGTTACTACTGAATCGATTTAAAGTACGAATACTTACCACAGTCTCCCTTCTGGAACTGTTTAAAGCTTAGAAGATAAAGGGATTGGCCACCAAAAAGTGAAGGGAAAAAGAGGGTTGCTGGTCAATAAAGAATCAGCACCACCAAGCTTTACAAGTTCAGCTTTTGCGGCCTTTCGGCAGAAGTGGAGGTAAGGAAAGAAGTAGTAGATGAACGGAAGGGAGTAGTGAACTAGTTTTTGAAAAAAAAAAGGAAGAAATATGATGGATGGAAGGGTGGTAGGTCAGCTAGAGAAGAAGAAAGAAAAAGAAAAGACTAATCCTATTGTTTACAAAGAAGAAAACGGCACAACAAGCTCCCAAATACCGAAATACTAACCTAATACCCCTCAGCCGAACTCCCTTCTCTAATCCCCTCTATTTGGCCAACTCTATCTCTCTGAAATCCCTAAAATCTCTCCCCTTATCACTCCTCAATCCATGCATTTGACTGATTCAAACTCTCTCCCACAGAGTTCCATTCGGCTACAACTCCTGCATGCTCAAAGCATAAAAATAACATCACATTTGCCATCACAGGGAATCGAACCCAGGTTTCCCCCAACCACTTACACGACACCTTTTTAGCACCCTAGTGGCGTCACTTAGCCACTCTGCCAGAGGCTCTTTTGTGATACATTCTACCCACAATTTTTAATAAGACCACCTATCCAAATCCCCTAACTTCTTAAATCCAAAATTTAAAAATTCTTCCAGGTTTTGGCCATCACATGGGCCATAAGCCCATTTACACACTCCAATTATGAATTTCACAACCAAATATCAAATTTTAAAAACTTTACCAAAATCTCAAGAATCACGAAAAAACCCGAAAATCAGGATGTTACATTTTCAGTGATGTGTTTTAAGACAAGAAGGGTAGTATGATAGCTTAAAGTATTTGTTGTCATAGAAAGACTTAAGTTGAGATAGTGTAGCTGACTTGATTTGTTAAAGGATGATAAGATAGTTATGGTATGATCTCTGAGAATGAGATTACTATAGATTTCATATTAGAATTATTCCTATCTTTGAAAAAGAAAGATGTCATATGACTTGTTGTTAAGTAATTGATGAATCTGCAAATCATGTCGGTAAGTACTGAATTTTTGCTCATCAGACTTATGGGATTAAGTATCTTTGAGATTGTTGAATTTCTTAAAATGCTAGTTTTTGTTAATCGGATTGAGATTCGGGATTTATATCACGAATTATTGAAAAAGCTAATTGAGGCTTTGAATTTTAATGATGACCAGAGGTCGAACTAGTGAATTGTCGAACTGTATAAAATGATAGAGAACTTAAGGCCATGATGATCGGGATGGCTACACCATTTGAATCCAAGAGGATTCAAGTATGATGTGTATATACATATTCTATGACGGTATGGGTTCGACCCTTGTATACATGAGTTCTCTGATAGAAGTCAAGATTCGATTGATGCGTCGTATAACACGAAATTGTTCATGACTTTAGTATGAGAAATTAAAGAGCTAAGCATTAAACATAGCTTGAGTAAAGGTTCTTCAACAATGATTATGAGATAGTGGAGTTTATGTGAAAACCAAACCATTCTTCTGGTAAGATTTTTGGGGATGAAAATCCCTAAAGGGGGGAGAGTTGTAACATCCCGAATTAAGGCATAGTCGGAAGAGTGGTTTCGAGACCACAAATATGACACAATAAATTTTTTTCTTATATTTTTATGGTCTACAATTTCACGGGATGATTTCGTGAAAATTTCGTTCGAAAATTTTGACGTTTGGGCACTCAATTTGGTCAAAAGGTCTAAATTGTAAAAAGTACAAAAGTTGAGTTCTACATGTAGAGGTGTCTAATTGTTGTGAGATTTTAAATTGGAGGCCCTTAAATGGTAACTAGACCATTGGATAATTTTTTGGACAAAAATGGACATGAAATGGGTGAAATAGAATATTTTTAAGTTAGGGGCATTTTGGTAATCTAGTAATTAAAATGAATTAAAAACAAAATTAAAAGCCAATTTTTGTCCATCTTCTACCCCATGGCCGAAACTTTCATGAAGAAGACATAGCTAGGATTTTTCAAGCTTCCAAGCTCGATTGTAAGTCTGTTCTAGCCCCGTTTTTAATGATTTTTACGTTTTTGAAATCCTCGTAACAAGATCTACTCATTTTTACCCATATTTTGAGCTAGGGCTTGTCTTTAAAAATTTACCCATGGATGTTATGCATGTGTTTTGATTTCTAATGGTAGAATATGAATGCTCGGTGTCTAATAAACAACTTTTACTAAGTGATTTTCGGTGAAATTGTCAAAAAAGGAACGTTTTGTAAAAGTTACAAAATTTGTCATAAAAGTGTGATTTAGTGGAAATTAGGGGCTGCTACAGTTATGGAAATGATTCGGCTAGGCTTAAAATGTAAGGAAATTGAATAAAAATCAATTTACGAGCCTAGGGGCCAAAGTGAAAATATGTGAAAGTTTAGGGGTCAAAATGAAAATTTGTAAAAGTATGATTTTTGGACCCATATGAATAATTTGACTGATTAGTAAGCTAAATGTGGTATTATAGATCAAGGAAAATGAGATTCGGGCATAGATTGGAAATGAATGAGATTATGGACTAAATCAAAATATATAGCCGTACTCAAGCCCGAGGTAAGTTCATGTGATTTTAATAATGCAATATTATATTTGAATGCAATGCTTTGATATTACACGAGTTGTAAGTATATATATGTGAATAATTTGATATTATGTGATTATTTTAATGGTAGAACATGTTCTTGATGTTTTGCCTATTATGATTAAAATGTTGCAATGCCATGTGATTATGAGATATTGCTATGTGAATGAAGCCACAATTCGAGTATGTCCGGTAAAGGTTAGGAAGTTTGATGGAATATGATGTTTCTTTGAAACGAGTAAGTTTGTATGTAAATAATATTTCAATTCTTTTTATGTTATTATCTTTTGTTACTATATGAGATGTGGCTGCCTATAGAATGATCAATTGATGTGAACTACGAATTGGGATTGACTAACAACAAGTTAGTAAAATGTTGAAAAGTGAATAATTTCCCGATTGAACCTTCAGAATAGAAGAGATAAGAATGATCCGTTGTGAGAACACATGTGTAGTACTATGTGCAGGCTAGTACGTGTTTAAGACAGTTTTAGGTCACATGTGTAGTACCAAGTGCAGGCTACTACATGTACCAGATTGTTAGGTCGCATGTGTAGTACTAAGTTCAAGCTACTATGCGTACCCGATAGTTTTGATCACGTGTGTAGTACTAAGTGCAGGCTACTACGTGTATCAGATGGTTAGGTCATGTGTGTAGTACTAAGTGCAGGCTACTACGTGTATCAGATGGATAAGTCACTTGTGTAGTACTAAGTGCAGGCTACTAGGTGTACCAGATTGATAGGTCACATGTGTAGTACTAAGTGCAGGCTACTATGCGTACCAGAGAGCTTCAGTTACAAGGATGGTATATGCACAGGCAACCAGGTATCTGTTATTATTCCGATGAGTTCAACGGAAAATTTACTCAGTGAAAATACATATGCACATGACTATATGATGAATAAGTGCAAGTATATCTATGTGAAAAGTTGTGAATAATGTGCTCGATAGTTGAGCGAATCTTTTGGTAAGATAGAATGGAGTAAGTGAAATTATGTAAAAGTGAAATTTTGTAATAAAACAATTTTGGACAGAGTAGTTGTTTGACTTTGAAAAATCACCAAAAATGGTAGAAATTGAATTAGAGGTTGAATAAGATATGAAATTAAATATTAATGAGTCTATTTTCTCATAAAAGAAACAGTGAAGGCAAAAGAATTTCATATTCTATGATAATTGGATTTTTGTGAGACAGGGTCAAAATGATTTTGGAATCCGCTATTTTGATTTGGGAAAATCATTAGAAATTGTAAAAAAAAATAATTTTGGGTTATAATTTGCATGCTTAAAATCCTTAATGAGCCTATTTTCAAGAGGAATTGATGGGGACAACATCCGAGAGCAGTACCATGAGATAAATAATTTTTAGTGAAGAGATGTCGGAACTGTCGGATAGTGAAATATGGGTATCTTTAATGAATAAATTGTATTGATTGGCTAAACTAAAAATTCTGAAAATTTATGGTAAGAACTTATGTGAGTCTAGTTTCTGGGAAATTATTGGTTCTCAATTTGGAGTCCCATACCATGAAATAAATAATTTTTAGTGAAGAGAGGTTGGAATTGTCGAATAGTGAAATAGGGGTATCTTTAATGAATAAACTGTACTAATTGGATAAACCAAAAATTCTAAAAATTTTATGGTAAGAATATATATAAGTCTAGTTTCTTATAAAATTAACGAATTTTAATTTGGGAGTTTCGTAGCTCTGGATATAAATAAATTAGTAACTATGACTCGAGAAAATAGCTTGACCAGAAAATGAAAAAAGTGTAATTATGATTACATTGTTATGGAATCATGTTGATAATTTGCTTATTATTTTTATATGGACTTACTAAGCTTTAAGCTTACTCCCTACTCTCCATTTCCTTAGTGTTCTCAAGTTAGCTCGGGGTTGGAGACCGTCGGAGGCAGCATCACACTATCAAGCCAACAACTCCAGAGTATTGTCATATGTGTATTAAATACTTTCAAGTGAGTGGCATGTATAAGGACTAGTTTTTATGTTAGATATTGTTATGATTAGCCAAATGTATCGGTTATATTGATTTATTGTATATGGCCATGAGATGTGGCTTAAATGGTTATGGCTTGTAAGCCTAATTATTCTTGCTATGTGTTAATGTTTGTGATGTGTTTATAATTGGTTGTTATGAATGATTAGTATAACACATGTACATGATGAATGCTCTAAGACCATTCGAGGTGGTCATGGCCATGGAATGAATGTGTGGCTTGGTAGTAAGTTTATAATGATTGAATATGGACAATTGTAGAATGTGAATTGGAATGTCTAACTTGGTGTAACATGAGTATAAGTAATAAATGCATGTATGACAAACATGTAAATGCTTTAATGGAATTTTACTAAAGGATGATTAACCATTAAATTGATGTTATAATGTGTGTCTATAATGTGTATAAGTATGGGAGAGAATTAAGGACATCATAAGGCTTGGAAAATAGCCTAAGTGTTGGCTACACGGGCAGAGACACGGCCATGTGTCTCAGCCGTGTGGAGGACACGGCCTAGGGCATGGGCATGTGGCTTGGCCATGTGAATCCCTTTGTTTTGCTGACGTCATAAACAAAGAGTTACATGGCCTAAGGACACGAGCGTGTTGTAGACACATGAGCATGTCCTTGTATCCACACGGGCATGTGACCCTGTTTCATGAAAATTTCTCTAAGTTTTCCTAGAGCTTTCTAAAGTCCTGGGTTTAGTCCCGAACCACCCCGATGTATGTTTTAGTCCTTGAAGGCCTGTATAAGGGACAATTTACATGTGTTTGAAAAGTTTTAATTTGGTTGGAATTTTATGGCCTGGTTTTGCATGTTTGTGAATGTTTATGTCAGGTAATGCCTCAAACCCTGTCCCGGCTTCAGATACGGGTAATGGGTGTTACATAACCCGTATCCGTCGCCAGAATGGGATTATAAGGCATTACCGATCATAAAACAATTTAGAACAAACTTTCATTACAAGTTAGTCATATAATAATTTTTTTTCATTTTTTTTAAAACAACCAAATTAACACGTTTCGTTATTCCATATATCTTGTTAACTCAATATAAACATATAACCATAAAAATCAAATGCTTAAAATAAAACCCACTATACTTCGTTTCATAAGTACGTTACCAAACATTGCACATATATATATGTCTAAGTATATTCATATATACATATCAATATAACCGAACCAATAAACTACTCACGAACCAATCAAACATGATCATATTATTTTGACTCAACCGAACATATATGCATCATAAATATATAGCTCATTTTACTTTCTTTTTTTTTGTCAATATAAAATGCACTATTTATGTGGTCAATTATTTCAATGTATTACTCGAATATAAACTTACCTAATAATCATACTATATTCCCGATTACATCTACTTCATTTAACCCTATCATTTCATATATATATATATATCCTATCACGAAAATAAATTTAATTAACATATAAATTAACCATAATTTACCCCTCAAATTTAAATCATTACGAACATATGTTACATATATGCGTATTTCATATCAACCTATCTCAATAAATAATGCATAATACATCAAATTATTGAATGACATAACCGAATTTACATTATTAGTAATATTACTACTTTGTTGACTTATGAACAACCATATTAAATTTATATACTCTATATCTTGAGCTCATGTACTTAAATTATTGTAATGCAAGTCATATCTTTCCAATATATGAAAATAAAACCACAACCAAAATATTTATGTCTCTAAACAATCATCATTCAACCCATTTCCAAAACACATGACCAATCATCTATATATATACAATGTCGAACTACTAATAAAAAATATTCCTTAACTCGTTTTGACATTTATTCAAATATACTTTTAACTAAATTTTTAAACCATTACTAACACATAAGAAACATAATCAAATCACTTTAACTAAAGGCAGTATAACAAACATAATTCATACTATTATATACATATCATAGCCTAATCACTTATACCACGTCCAAAATCATCAATTAACCTCCATGCACTAAACACATATCACATATACTATTCATCCACTAAACTTATTATTTCCTTAATATGTTACTAATATAATTATGAAATCAATTCAATTCATCCTAATTTATATATTATACATGTCAATACTCGACTAAATCATATAACCAAAACACCATTCTAACATGTCATAAATTACACTTACCATAATGTATTTATCTCTTGTCAAAATAATAAATCAACAACTAATCTAATAACCAAGCCGAGCCATATTGCCAATTACCACACATTCAAAATTACTAGCTAGACGTATCCATAGCTTAATCAAACTTAAACCAAACTTAACATGAATAACAAGCCATTTTCACATGGCTTTTATATATAAAAACCAAAATACAATGCTTCCAAATATTATCTAGCCTATACATGCCATAGATCCGAAATTTAGCTTAAAAAATACCGAAAATGGTCGATAGTGTGATAGACCTTGCTGACGTTCCCCAGGATCGTAACCAACTTTTAAAATCTATAAACAATGAACAAACACACACAATAAGCTATCATAGCTTAGTAAGTCATAAGCAAATAATAACTTAAAATTTATAACAACTCGATTTAACCAAAAAAAAAACTTATGGTAACATAATCACATTTATTTCAAGATCACAATTTCATATTTATCATATATTTCCATATACAATTTTACCTTAGCCGTACATATACATATATCTATTATCAAGGTAATATTCACTTTCAAAACCTTAGTACCATTAGATAGCCGAATATACATAACCACATACATATATGATAAACTCCAAATTATACATATCTATACCCCAAATACTTAGCATATTTATGGATGTTTATTATTAGATTTTTGGATTTTGGTGCTCTTAATCTGGTTATTTCATGTTATGTACTCAGGAGAGCACCAAGAGTCGAAAGGAGCCAAAAACAAGCAAAAAAGGGAAAAAAACAGACCAAATCAAGAAGATGACACGGCCTAAGCCTTGCCACACGGGCATCTCACACGCCCGTGGCCTTTGGGGGTTTCGACCAAGGTTTTCACGATTTACATGGCCTAGCCATTGAGCCCACACGGCCGTGTGCAATTCAACGGATCGAACACGGCCATGGCACACGGGCGTGTCCCTTTTTCAAAGAGTTGTATTTTACACGGAAAAGGGTACTTAGGGAGGGAGAAAGCCAATCCAAAGCCTATATAAACACCCTAAGTGTGACCTAGAAAGGAGGCCACCAGGAATTACTTGAAGAAAGCCAGACGATCCATCTCAAAAGCCGGAGCTACTCCAAGACTGAAGATCTCTCTCAGAATTCCTCAGGGGTTTTAGAGATTTCTTTATGTTTTGTTATTTTCATACTTTTGAGATTTACACTTATTTTATTATGAACTAAACCCCTTAGATACCTAAGGGGGATAAAACCTATGAATCTTGTTATTATTATCTAAACTGTATGATAAATACTTGATTTGTTCTTAATTATTTGTTCTTAATGCTTGTGTTAATTCCGGCTATTAATTCATGATTTGATGTGCTTATGCAGAGGAGGAATATACCCTGCCTAAGAGAAGATTTGGCATAATTAAGCGGAGTTGATCGAACGCCTAGAAATAGGGTTACAAGATTTTGCCGAATTAGGGTGAAACCTAATAAGGGGATCCATAGATCGAGTTAATGCAACCCTAGAGTGTTAATTAGAGAAAAGTCTCGATAATTCAATCTAGGGATTAGACGTTATTAGTCTTGAATAGGGATAATAACTTAACTTAGGGATCTCTACGGAACAAGTCAAGTGAATAAATCGTCCAGTTCAGAGTCAGATAACAAGTGAAATCTAGGTGGATTCCTCCTTGGGTGTCGTCTTTATCAATTTCTTTTCTTCAAGTCTTTTTCCAAATTTTCTCTTTGCTCTAATTAAATCAGTTAATTAGTTTAAATAATTAGTTTAATAAACAAACCCTTTTATTCTTAGGCTAAATAATAAAAAGATAGTTATTACTAGTACTTTTGGTTCCCTTGGGTACGATATTCCAGTCTTGCCATTACTATACTATTGTTCGATAGGTGCGCTTGCCTTTTAGTCGTGATAATAGTTAGTCTAGGTTTGATCTTCATTATAAATATTTATTACTTGTTACGAATCACGCGATCAAGTTTTTGGCGCCGTTGCCGAGGAACTGAAATATTAGGAACACTAAATTTTTATTACTTTAGCCGTTTATTTTTCTTGCAATTTTATTTTATTTTATTATTTATTAATTTACTTTTGTCTCTCCCTTGGTAGGTTTTTATAGTTTATGTCTAGAAGAAACCCGTCAGGACCATTACTTTTTGACAAAGAAATTGATCGTACAATTTGCAAAAAATCAAAGAGAAATAAGGCATAGTTTACAATACACAGAGAACGAGCGAGAAGATGATACTCAAACCCCAACCAAAGAGATGGCCAAAAAGTGAGGCGATCAGCTGCCTCCTACAATTGCAGCTAATCAAAATCCTGCTCCACGTACTATGTATGATTATGCAAAACCTTCTTTAACAAGAACTAAGTCTAGTATAGTTAGACCTACTATTGTTGCGAATAATTTCGAACTAAAACCTAACACAATTCAAATGATATAGCAGTTTGTTCAGTTTGATGGTTTGTAGGATGAGGATCCCAACACGCACTTGGTGAATTTTCTTGAATTTTGCGATACATTCAAAATCAATGGCGTTTCTGATGATGCCATTCCTCTTCGGTTATATCCCTTTTCACTAAGAAACAAAGCTAAACAGTGGTTGAACTCGTTACCACGAGGGTCTATCACTACTTGGGAACAAATGACCGAGAAGTTTTTACTAAAATATTTTTCGCCGGCTAAAACGGCTAAATTGCGTAATGATATCTCTTCTTTTGTGCAGATGGATTTAGAAACACTTTACGATGCATGGGAGAGATACAAGGACTTACTGAGAAGGTGCCCTCACCATGGGTTACCGCTTTGGCTGCAAGTTCAAACGTTCTACAATGGTGTGAATCCTTTGACAAGACAAATGATTGACGCAGCTGCTAACGGAACCGTCAATAATAAAACACCGGAAGATGCCTATAAATTCATAAAGAAGATGTCGCTGAACAACTATCAGTGACAAATTATGAGGACAAAGCCAACGAAAACAGTCAGCATCTATAACATCGATTCAGTCACCATGCTCTCTAATCATGTAGAACTTCTCAATAAAAAGATTGACAGTTTAGTTGGTTCTACACAGGTACATCCAGTAATGAGTTGTGACTCAAGTGGCGGAGGTGTGCATACAAAATATCAATCCTTCAATCCCACAACCGAAGAGGAACAAGTCAACTATATTGGTAACAATAACTTTAGATCTTAAAATAACCCATACAGTAATACTTATAATGCAGGTTGGAGGAACCACCCAAATTTCTCCTGGGGTGGTTAAGGGAATCAAAAGCCACAAAATCCTTAAGGTTTTCAACAGCCACCTTATCAACAAGGGAAGAAATCGAACCTTGAAGAGATGCTTTCTAAATTCATCTCGGTGTTAGAAACCCGTTTCCAAAATACCAAGACAACACTTAAGAATCAACAAGCATCGATCCAAAGACTCGAAACTCAGATAGGCCAGCTATCCAAACTAATCTCCGAATGACCACCAGGTAGCCTACCAAGTAATATTAAACCTAATCCGAGGGAACACCTCAATGCAATTAACACTCAAGATAAGGAAGAATTCATTGCACCATAACCAGAATTACAGCAAGACAACGCGATGAACAAAGGACAAGAAGAGGTAAACAATAATGATCCCAAATAGGTAAGTACAAATCATGAACCTCATGTTTCATATCCTAAAGCGATGACAAAAGACAAAACAGAAGAACAATTCGGTAAGTTTGTCAAACTCTTGAAGAAATTACATATTAACTTACCCTTTATTGAAGTTCTTTCGCAGATGCCCAACTCAGCAAAATTCTTAAAGGAACTTCTGAGCAATAAAAGAAAATTAGACTCTACATCGCATGTGGAACTCAATGCAGTCTGCTCAGCTATTCTAAAGAATGAGCTACCTAATAAATTAAAAGATCCAGGAAGTTCTACAATTCCTTGTTTAATTGGTAGTCTATCTGTGAATAATGCTTTAGCTGATCTAGGAGCAAGTATAAATGTTATGCCGTATAAAATGTTTAAATGACTAGGTCTCGATAAACCCAAACAGACTAGGATGGCCATACAATTGGCTGACAAAACAATTAGATTTCCTAAGGGTATTATTGAAGACGTTCTCGTTAAAATTGATAAATTTATTTACCCAGTAGACTTCGTTGTCTTTGATATGGATAAGGATAATGAGGTACCTTTAATTTTAGGACAACCATTTTTAGCAACTGCCAGGACCATTATTAATGTAGGCATAGGAGAGCTAACACTTCGTGTAGGTGACGACGCAGTAACACTCCAAGCACGCGACTCAGTCAAAACCTCTAAGACTCAAGATAATGCTATAAAAACTGTCGATGATAAAACTAATATTCAATCGTCCTTGCAGGAACTTCCTCGAACAAAGACAACAGAGACAGTGTGTTACTATCACAAAGAGAACAAAGACGTCCATGAAGAACGAAGACTACGAATAGAAGAGCTAGACGAATGGCGAGAATACAAACCGAGAACACATGATAAACCGAAACTATGCAAACACAAGCCTGATACCTCTCTTAATCAACTTCAGGTTGGCAATACAATCTTACTAGATGTTGTTGATCCTCACATTGTCACTACCACACCAAATGAGGAAATCCCTCTTACGGTACTTAGGATTTTCCCATTTGGTATGGTTGAGGTGAGTCATCCCAAGTTCAGCAATTTTAAGGTAAACAACACCCAATTAAAACCTTATTTTAAAATTGACAGCAGGAACGAGGAGTATGAACCCCTCGAACCACCATGATCATTCAACAGAGAGGTAAGTCGAGCTTAGACTATAAATAAGCGCTTCTTGGGAGGCAACCCGAGCACTAACATATTTTGATTTCTTTATTTTTATTTTCTAACACTTTGGATCCTTAACTTAATCTTTGAATTGCACAGTTTTTCAGCACACACTGCCAGGCAGACGGGTGTACCTAAAGCCATGGCCAAATAGGGGAAGAGACACGGCCGTACGATACGGCCGTGTTGAAGCAGGACATGATTTCCCCAAAGCACGGGGTACGATAAATCCCCACGCCTGTACGACATGGCCGTGGGTGTACTTGATAGGAGAACACAGGCGTGGGAATGAAAACCATGGGCGTCCCAGGGACAAGGCTCGATTTTGTTTCTTCGACACGGGCATGCGACACGCCAGTGCCATTCAGCAGTGTACAACAATACACGGGCTTGCTACCATAACACACGGGCGTGGGAGAAGCAAACAGTGCTAGGCACGGCCGTGTGACATGGCTGTGTGCCAAACACGCCCAAGACACACTGGCGTTGGACAGTAGCCGGGCACGACCTAAATTGAAAAATTCGAAAAACATGGGCACACCCTCAATGCACACGGGCATGGCCCTAGGCCGTGTGCCCCTCCTCTATATAAACAAACTACTGTTCATCTTCTTCATCCTTTCTAGCCGAAAACTCCTCCTCCCCACCCCCTAATCCTTATTCCAGCCACCATCCCCAAGATTCTCACTTCCCCAACCCTCAAACCACCCTGAAATTCATTCCCATTGCATTAATCCCCACTTTCCCCTCTCTATACCCTCTATTTTTCCTCCACATGGCTATATCCCTGCGTCACACGCTCGTGCTCGACATCAATAAGCCCGTGCGCTGCCATGCAACAGCCTTTGGTTCACTTTCTCAACTTTATTTTTCCAATTTGTATTGCTACATTACTATTCTGCATGCTTTACATAGATATTGTACTATTTTGCTTTAGACAAGTTAGGAATTTACTTTAAATTTTTCTATATTTGAATTATTTAAGCCACTAAATAACATATACTAGTTTTGGGCCTCTTGCTTAACTACTGGTGTATCGTGGATTCTATCACTGCTCATCTATTTTCAGGTACATTATGTCGTCACCGAGAGGAAAGAAGGCCATGGTCCTATCCTCAAAGAGACATAAGGGACCGGGTTCTTCCTCGGTACGTGCTACAACCGAAGTTCAGCACCCGTTCCTTGAATTTCGGCAAGCTTCGCAGGAGGAGCTATTCCAGATATTACGCGCATGACCCATCACCACTGGTCGCTGCATCGAATGGGCTGCTGTAAAGCAAGTCCAGCTCGCTGACGCCATCTGTGCCCTCCTGTCCACAAACCTGTAGGAACGGTTCTTTGCTATTATCGAGCCCACTTATTTAGAGCTAACTTTAGAATTATGCTCTACTTTTCATTTACAGGTGGTGATGACAAACAATGACGACCTAGGCACCATTCACTTCCAATTAGGCGGTTTAGTTCGTGCGATGAGTGTCCCAGAGTTTGGAGTTGCTATGGGAATTTACACTGATGAGTTTATGGAGGAGGAGGACATGAATGCACTACCACGCAATATCCACATCTCCCCCTCCTTGTGCTGGAAGGCTTTGGCACCACTCTCTCCCACATACGACCCCAGTCGCTCGAAGGCCTCAGCTCTCCCCCCTTCCCTACAATATCTCCATGCCATATTGGCACACACCTTGACCGGAAGGAAAGAGAGCACCGGCATCGTCAACACCCACGACGCCCACTATTAATGGTGCATGACGAATGCACACGTGACTGACTTAGCATACTTCATTGCTTTTCCCATACGCCATCAAACCGAGCGGCATAAGAAGGGAGTGATCTCCATCGGCCCCTACGTGATGAGCCTTGCCAGACACTTCGGCCTCCTCAACACCGCGGCCCAGTCATCAGCACTTACCCTGATAGGTTAGATGTCCCCACAGGGCATCACGACTATGTTACACATGACGATGATCGAACGCCAACATGGGACCGTTCCTCCTCAGTACCGTCTCTTGCATGCCATTAACGAGGAGGATCTTGAGGACATCCCTGATGATGTTCCCCAATAGTATGAGGAGCCTCCCTCCGTGCCACCTAGGGAACAACCAGTTCATGCGGTGCTTCATTGGTACATCTTCCCGACTGACTCGCCCATTTCGAGAAGTATTGCACCACACAGTTCGAGATGATCCACGAGCGAGATCGGCAACGGGATCGACATATAGACGATATGCAGGCCATGATGCAGTAGCTGTGCCAACACTTCCACATTGCTACTCCAGCACCACCACTTGAGGGCCTCACCGACGAGGATCATTGAATCCTCCTTTTTTTTATTTAGTCTTATTTTTATTTTATTTTTCTTTTGAATTTTATTTTCATTTCAGTTTTATTATTTAATTTTGCAAGACATATCTATATTAGTAAATTTTACTTTTTCCATTTTCTGGTATTTTCTAACAAGTAATTCCTCTACGCTCTCTTCCACACCAACTCTTAATAAGCTCTTCATGATTCTACAGACTTCCAAGCAAAGCTATTAGGAATATTTTATGGAATGAGGAAACAAACGGGAAACAATACCTCACGAGTGCCATGTTCAACGACCCAATTTCTTCATCTAGCCAAGAACAATGGCAGCTACCACTTTCCCTGAACACTCCATCCTCAGAACCAAGCTCCACATCCATATAACAAGGAGTTTCACCTACTTTCCTCTTATGATTTTTGTTTTTGAATAATCTATCTTTGTATATTGAGGGCAATGTACATCTTAAGTGTGGGGGGGTGAACATGAAACCTAACTTTTTGCATTATTCTTAAATCCCTAAAGTTGGTCTTGTGCTTAAGTGATTTTCTCATAATCTTGATCGAATAAATTCTGATTGATCTATAATTATTGTTGGTATGTCATGAATTAGACCATGGGAATTATGCATGATTATTTGATTATAGGAAATTAGAGAATCGAGCATGATAAGTTGATATTTAGAGAACTAAAATTTTTTAGATTATTTTCCTAAATTAAGGTATTATCTTGGAATCTTAAGTATACAGGAATGACATCAAAAACCCAAATTTTTGGTGAGATTTTTTGAGCCTTTTGAGCATATATCTTTTTTTCTTACTCACTTCTTTTATGGTTTGAGTGTGTCAACATTGAACTGTTATTCTAGAACTTGCTTCGATTATACATGTCAAGATCACATGTATGATTTGATATACTGAGATGATAAAGGCACTTAAGATTTAACCCATTTACTCCATAAAAAGCCTTCCACATAATTAAACCCTTAGTGAACCCCTTTTGAGCCTACTAACCCTTTTCATTGACTAACCCTCATCATTAACCCATTAACCCATTATTGTTGAAATCTTCCTACTGAATTTGACCCTTTTAATCTAGATTGAATTTAATATGGTTACCTCACTATGTTCACCATTTTTTTTGTTACTGAATCATGAAGTATGATTTCTATATTGTATCGACTTGATTTGTTCTTAAAAACAAAAACTTAGTATTATTTCGTAATTCTCAGCAAGCTAAAGTTATCATGAACTCATGTAAAATAGTTCTAGATATTTGTTTGTGGTTCAGTAATTAAGTTTTTGATAGTGGGGTAATATATTGAAATTATTTCGATTCTAACCTTTGTCTCTTCAGCTTGTATCCATACTATAACCTAAACCCCGTTACAACCATGCAAAGACCTTTTGATTAGTGTATCATATCATTTACAAGTGGTGGAGATGTGAATTTCATGCAAGCCTATGGTAATAACTTTTCATGTTAGACAATCGAGTGCTTAATCTTGAACCTTAAACACTTTGAGTGGTTTGAGTGAATCTTTAGTGAGGATGTCATCTCTTGTATATTTAGGACTAAAGTTAATTACTTAGAGGAAGGAGATTACCTATGATTTTATTATCAAAATATTCGATTTAGATTGTTTGAGGCTTTTAATGCTCCTATAGTTGAATTCTCATTTATGATTTCCTGTGGAATAACTTGTAACATTATCAGTAATGATTATGTACTTGAGAGGAATGGATTCTAGCAGTAAATGAGAATTTTGCTTAAGGACAAGCAAATGCTTAAGTGTGGGGGTATTTGATAAACGCCAAATTATACATATCTATACCCCAAATACTTAGCATATTTATGGATGTTTATTACTAGATTTGTGGATTTTGGTGCTCTTAATCCGATTATTTCATGTTTTGTACTTAGGAGAGCACCAAGAGTCGAAAGGAGCCAAAAATGAGCTAAAACGGGATAAAAATAGACCAAATCGAGAAGATGACACAGCCTAAGCCTTGCCACACGGGCATCTTACACGCCCGTGCCCTTCAGGGGTGTCGACTAAGGTTTTCACAATTCACACGGCCTGGCCATTGAGCCTACACGACTATGTGCAATTGAACAAATCGAACACGGCCTGGTAATCATGTCACACGACCGTGGCACACGAGCGTGTCCCTTTTTCAAAGAGTTGTATTTTACACGGAAAAGGGTACTTAGGGAGGGAGAAAGCCAATCCAAAGCCAATATAAACACCTTAAGTGTGACCTAGAAAGGAGGCCACCAGGAATTACTTGAAGAAGGCCAGACGATCCATCTCAAAAGCCGGAGCTACTCCAAGACTGAAGATCTCTCTCAGAATTCCTCAGGGGTTTTAGAGTTTCTTTATGTTTTGTTATTTTCATACTTTTGAGATGTACACTTATTTTATTATGAACTAAACCCCTTAGATACCTAAGGGGGATAAAACCTATGATGGATCTTGTTATTATTATCTGAACTGTATGATAAATACTTGATTTGTTCTTAATTATGTGTTCTTAATGCTTGAGTTAATATTCCAGGTATTAATTCATGATTTGATGTGCTTATGCAGAGGAGGAATAGACCCTGCCTAAGAGAAGATTTGGCATAATTAAGCGGAGTTGATCAAACGCCTAAAAATAGGCTTACGAGATTTTGCCGGATTAGGGTGACACCTAATAAGAAGATCCATAGATCGAGTTAATGCAACCCTAGAGTGTTAATTAGAGAAAAGTCTCGGTTATTCAATCTAGGGATTAGACGTTATTAGTCTTGAATAGGGATAATAACTTAACTTAGGGATCTCTACAGAACAAGTCAAATGAATAAATCGTCCGGTTCAGAGTCAGATAACAAGTGAAATCTAGGTGGATTCCTCCTTGGGTGTCGTCTTTATCAATTGCTTTTCTTCAAGTCTTTTTCCAAATTTTCTCTTTTCTCTAATTGAATCAGTTAATTAGTTTAAATAATTAGTTTAATAAACAAACCCTTTTATTCTTAGGCTAGATAATAAAAAGATAGTTATTACTAGTACTTTTGGTTCCCTTGGGTACGATATTCCAGTCTTGCCATTACTATACTATTGTTCGGTAGGTGTGATTGCCTTTTCGTCGTGATAATAGTTAGTCTAGGTTTGATCTTCATTATAAATATTTATTACTTGTTACGAATCACACGATCAATATATATCCATGAACCATTTCATAAATATCCACATAATATAATAAAAAAAGGCCAAATACATTTTCAATATGCTTATACAAAATTTCCATTTCCATTATACATGATTTATAACACATATCGAGTAACTTACTTACCTTATTTCAAATAAGTATTAAGCTATCACATATCTGATCACTTTAGCTCGTTTTATCCATTCAATCATAGCTATCATTGCCCGTTGAACAATTCAGAATTGGATAGGACACTCGGATAATCACATATATCGTACAATGGCAACGTCCCAAATGTGGTCTTACATGTAATCACATATCGATGACACTGTCCCAGACAGGGTCTTACTCGCACACATATATCGGAGTCACATATCGATGCCTCATATACATCCTTGTATCAACTTGAAATTGGTCAAAATATACATATATTCATTAACAAAATTATTATTCACTACCAAGGCCACAATAACATTATATAATCGAATATACATATATATATCTATGATTCACATTTTAACATCATATACACAAACATATATTATATAGCCGAATATAAACTTGCAACTTATAAACAAATAATCAACATTTTAACGTATATAGCTCATGTCACCACTTTCAATACTAAAACTCATTCATTACTTTATCATCAAACGTAAATTACTTTCATTACTCAATGTCTATTCATAAATTACTTCATAATATTACAAATATTTATTGATCACGTATATATTAAAAATTTAACTACATGTATTTGCTTATAAACTTACCTCGGACGATGTAAAACGGAACGGGACGACTAGTCGACAACTTTCGTTTTCTCCCAATCCTAATCCGATTTCTTTGGTTCTTGATCTAAACATATTCAAATTAAGCTCATTCAAACATATTTTCATTCAATTTAGTCCAAAAACACATTAATGGGCAAATTGACATTTTACCCCTGATATTTACACTTTTTACAATTTAATCCCTATTGCATAAAACACAAAATATACAAAATTTCACTATACCCATGTTAGGCCGAATTTTATTCATATCCATACAAGTCCATATAGTTCATTTATTTCACATTTTAGTCCCTCAAATTATTATTTTTTTAATTTAGTCCTAATTACTCAAAATCATCAAAAACTCCAATACTAAACATGTTAATCTAAAACATATCTTTAATATTTCATCATCAAACAACAAAAATCACAATCTTTCAACAATGGCATAACTCAAAATATTCACCAAAATCAGAAATTCAAGCATGGTCTTGTAGATAACTCAACAACGATCTCAAAAACGTAAAAATTATCAAAAACCGGGCTAGTTACATACCTTAATCAAGATCAACCATGGTCGAAACCTATACTTCTTTTTCGTTTCTTTATGTTTTCATATTCAGTCATAAGAAACAATAATAAACATGGCTTTTAAGTTATGCTATAATATAATATATAATAACATATTATTTAATTTACATATTTAACCTTAATTAAAACATTATATTATTACTTATATTATGTCCATTGCCATACAAATATAAAACCAATGGCATAATTGCATCATAAACACTTCCTTTTATAAAGACACATTCATTTTGACCCTTTTATAATTAACCACCAAATTTTCATTTTACGCGATTAAGTCCTTCTATTTAATCGAGCACCCAAACGACAAAATTAAATTATGAAAATTTCACACATATAAATTCACACATAATAAACACATAAAATAATTTTTAAATAGTTTTCTAACTCGGATTTGCAATCCCAAAACCACCGTTCCAACTAGGGTCTAAATCGGGCTGTTACAAGGTTAAACACCCTCTTATTAACACTTAACCCAAAATAATAATTGTTACTTGCCTTAACTGAACAAATGTGGCTTGGCCCACTTATCCCACTGAGAAAGATTGATTTCAAGCACCTTGACGAATATCTGCATTACAAGCAGATTCTATTAATCATGATTGCTCATACACATGAATTAAATCAACGTATGCTAACTTACAAAAACACAAAACCCAAAAGTAGGGGAATGAAGCATTCAGCCTACACCCTAGAATGCAAGCCAAAATACCCCAGTTGATGACTAAAAATAGAGTTACCTTCGATCGAGTGACCAGAGAAATATTTCGGTCGCTTCAATATCAATGTAAAATCCCTCACTTCTTAAGCAGTTCTAGAAACCGAAAGGAGCACAACAAGAAAGAAAGAGAATATGAGAGTCGACAATGAAGAAAATGGAGAGATTGATGGAATAAAAGCAATAATCAGCTACAAAGGGAGGAGGTATTCGGCTACAATAAAATCAAGTGAGAGAGAGGGAAAAGCAAGAAGAATCGGCCAAAGCAACAGTATGCAAAAGAAGGGGATTGAATAGACTCAAACGAAAAGAGAGAAGAGCAGAGAGAGGAGAAGAATCAGATGCAATCGGTCAAGGCAAAGAGAACTGAGATAACAACTGATAGAGGTGAGCCAGAGAAGTTCAAATTCGAGACAACAACAAAAATGAGAAGGTACCAAAATGCAATATTTGGCCTTAGAGAGAGAAAAGAACCAAAAAGAATGACAATAACCCAGAGTGATTTTGCACAAAGCTGAAATCTTCTCCAAAGTCAGATTCTTTGAGTGCTTAAAGTTCAAATTTGGCACACCGCTTCCTCTCACCTTAACTCCCTATGATTTTCTCCTAAAATTTGGCTACACAATCCCCACACCCCACAAACACTCCAACCGCCCACTAACATCAGAATCCCACTGACACACAAACACTCATACGGCATCCAGCAAAATAAAATCCACCTTGCACATAGCCAGACTCAAACTCCAGACCCTTAGTAATAGTAACACGTAACCTATCCCTTAGACCAACAGGCCCCTTCTGTCATGGAAAACTCACATTTATTTAAAGGCCTATTGACTAAAGACAAGGTTTATTCCTTTAAAAACAAAACTTTTGCACAAGCCAAGGCTTGAACCCAAGATTTCTCCCACACTCCCAGAATACTTAACCACTGAAGCAAGTACTCAATTGTGTGTTACAAACATACAAAAATAAATACTTTATGACTTTGGGGTGTTACAGTCGAACACGGGTGAGGGGTGTTACATTTAGTGGTATTAGAGCTACAATTTAGTCGATTTTCGGACTACGTAGCATGTATTTGAGTCTATCTATACATGCCATACATATATTATGATAGTGTGACGACTCCTAAAAAATTTTAAAATGTGTTTTTTATATAGCAAATGGATCCCGACGGAGCAGTGGCAGATGATATAGAAAGTAACGCGCTTGCTCTCGCTGAAGGGGCGGTGCCATCCTAGAGTAGGCCCAAAATTGTCAGTAGAAGAGAAGGAGACAGATAAGCCTTTCTCCACATGATGAATACATGGTATATGGAGTACAGTTGAATGAACCCAAATGTTCAACCTCCCCCACCTCCCCCAAATCTTCAACCCGTACCCGTGATGCCTCAAAGTATGGATTTCATGAGTTCTCTAGAAAACCTGTTGATAAAATTTGGAAGCATGATGCTGAGGAATTAATGGAAAATGCCAATGATGACCCTGAGAAAGTAGAGTTCTGGTTAGAGAACTCGATACGGGTATTTGATGAATTATCTTGTACACCCGAGGAGTACTTAAAATGTGTCATATCCTTGTTGAGAGATGAGGTGTATCACTGGTGGAGAGCGCTTGTATCTGTGGTACCATCGGAGAGGGTTACTTGGGAGTTCTGTCAAGAGGAATTTTCAAAGAAATACATTAGTGAACAGTTCATCGATCAGAATCGTAAGGAATTTTTGGATTTGAAATGGGATCGTATGACAGTTAATGGATATGAGAGAGAATTTGTCAGACTCAGTAAGTACGCTTGGGAATGTGTATCTTTTGAGGCTAAGATGTGTAGAAGATTTGAAGATGGACTTAATGAGGACATTAAGACGTTAGTGGGTATTCTTGAGTTGAAAGAATTTGTAGTACTCGTTGAGTGGGCTTGTAAAGCCGAAGAATTGATCAAAGAAAAGAAGAAAGCCAAGTCTGAGGCTAGAGACATAAGAAAGAGATATCTGAGTAAGTCGTTACCATTTCAGTCTAAGAAATCTAGAGAGATGTACTCTCGTTCACATGTGTTAGCTAGACATTCATACGGGAACCGTAGAAAGTAGAATTCGAGTTTTAGATCTCATGCTACATCTATGGCAAGTGTGGGTAATGCCAAACCTACCAAACCTGAGTGCCAACAATGTGGTAGATGTCATTTTGGCACCTGTAGAGTGAGTGAAGGATCTTGTTTCAAGTGCGGTTCTCAGGACCACTATATTAAAGACTGCCCCGAGATAGTAGAGAAAGAAAGATTTCAGAATTCAAGACCGAGTGGCACAGCTTCTAGGGGAAGACCCTTGAGAAATGTCGGGATTAGGTCCGGTAGTAAGAATGCGATAAGGGATACAACAGTGAGGTCTAAAGCTAGAGCTCCGGCTAGAGCCTACGCCATACGCGCACATAAAGATGCAACCTCTCTTGATGTGATCATTAGTAATTTTACTCTCTATGATAGTACTGTTATTGCTTTGATAGACCCTGGCTCTACTCATTCGTATGTGTGTATAAAATTGGTATCTAGCATGAATATACCTGTCGAGCCTACAAAATTTATGATTAAGGTGTCAAACTCGTTAGGAAAGCATGTAATAGTTGATAAAGTATGTACGAAATGCCCTTTGATGGTTAGAGGTCATTGTTTTTCGGCCAACTTAATGTTGTTACCATTTGATGAATTTGATTTCATACTGGGTATGGATTGTTTGACACTATATGATGCTATAGTGAATAGTAGACAAAAGGTTATTGAATTGAAAAGTGAAAATGGTGAGGTTCTTCAGGTTGAATCAGATGATGTAGGTAAGTCGCTAAATGTAATTTTTTCGATAACTACTCAAAAGTGTATAAGAAAGAGGTATAAAGCTTATTTGGCATATATATTGAATACAAAGGAATCCGAATTGAAAATCGAGTCAATACCAGTTATTTGTGAGTTTATGGATGTATTTCCTGAGGAATTTCCAAGTTTGCCTCTAATTAGATAAGTTAAATTTGGTATTGAGTTAATGCTAGGGACAGCACCTATTTCTATTGCTCCGTACAGGATGGCCCCGACTGAGCTGAAAGAATTGAAATCATTATTACAAGAGTTGACTAACAAAGGTTTTGCGAGACCAAGCTTTTCACCATGGGTTGCTCCCGTATTATTCGTGAAAAAGAATGATAGTTCCATGAGATTATGCATTAACTACCGACAGCTCAATAAGGTGACAATTAAAAATAAGTATCCTCTTCCAAGGATTGATGACTTGTTTGACCAGTAGAAAGGAGAGACATGGTTCTTTAAGATAGACTTGAGGTTCAGATATTATCAATTATGAGTTAAAGAGTCTGATGTAACGAGGTATGGCCACTACGAGATTCTTGTTATGCCATTTGGATTAATGAATGCTCTTGCCGTGTTTATGGATTTAATGAACCAAATTTTTTGGCCATATTTGGATAAGTTTGTTGTAGAGTTCATCGATGATATTCTGATTTATTCTAAAGATGAGGCAGAGCATGTCGAGCACTTGAGAACTGTATTGTAGACTTTGAGAGATAAGAAGTTGTATTTTAAGTTTAGTAAAAGTGAGTTTTGGCTTTGAGAGATCAAATTCTTAGGCCTCATTATTTCAGGAGATGGTATACGAGTTGATCCCATTAAGATTACTGCTATTGTTGAGTGGAAGCTACCAAGGAATGTAACTGAAGTTAGGAGCTTTTTGGGTTTGGTCAGTTACTACAGACGGTTTGTGAAAGGATTCTCTATGATAGCTACCCTTATGACGAGATTACTTCAAAAAGATGTCAAGTTTGAATGGTCAAGAAAATGTCAGTAGGGCTTTAAGAAATTGAAAATGTTATTGACCGAGGCACCAATGTTAGTACAACTGGAATCAGGGAAAGAATTTGTGATTTACAGTGATGTATCTCTGAGTGGACTGGGTTGTGTACTTATGAAAAAAAGCAAGGTGGTAGCCTATGCTTCGCTACAACTGAAGCCCCATGAAAAGAATTATCCTACACACGATCTAGAGTTAGCCGCCATTTATTTGCTTTGAAGATTTGGTGACATTACCTATTCGGGGAGAAATTGCATGTCTATACAGACCATAAAAGTCTTAAGTATCTGATGGCCCAAAAGGACTTGAATTTGAGGCAACAAAGATGGCTTGAATTGTTAAAAGACTATGAGCTTGTGATTGATTATCATCCCGGTAAGGTAAATATGGTTGTTGATGCCTCCAGCAAAAAGTCTTTATTTGCCTTAAGAGTTATAAATGCACGGCTAATTCTATCTCCTGATGGTGCAATTCCAGCAGAGTTAAGAGCTAGACCAACTTTTCTACAACAAATCTGTGATGCTCTGGAAATTGATAAAGAGTTACAAGCAAAGAAAGCTCAGTGTGAGTCAAACAGTGAATCAAATTTTCAAATAGACTCTGACGGTTGTTTGAGGTTCCGTGGTAGAATTTGTGTTCTGAAGAATGCTGAGTTAATTTGGAATATTTTCCAAGAGGCTCATAATAGATGTATGTCAGTTCACCCAAGTAGCATGAAAATGTACAATGATTTAAAGAAAATGTATTGGTGGAATGGCATGAAAAGAGATATATCCGAGTTTGTATCGAGATGCTTGATTTTTCAACAAGTAAAGGTTGAACACCAAGTACTTTTAGGTTTACTTCAGCCTATTTTGACTCCAGAATGGAAATGGGACCGAATTACTATGGACTTCTTGACAAGCTTGCCGTCGACACCAAGAAAGAAAGATGTCGTATGGGTTGTGGTTGAAAGATTGACTAAATCAACTCATTTTATACTGGTACGCACTGATTGTTCACTTGATAAGTTAGACGAATTATATATTTCTGAGATTGTGAGACTTCATGGAGTACCTTTATCGATTATTTCGAATAGAGATCTGTGGTTCACTTTGTGGTTTTGGAAAAAGTTGCAAGAAGCATTGGGTACAAAGCTGAATTTTAGTACTGCTTTTCACCCATAGACTGATGGGCAATCTAAGAGGGTAATTCAGACACTCGAAGATATGCTCAGCTGTTGTGTTCTTGAATTCCAAGGTAGTTGGGAAACATACCTACTGTTGGTTGAATTTTCCTACAACAATAGTTATCAGTCGAGCTTAAAAATGACACCTTATGAAGCATTGTATGGACGTAAATGTCGTACAACTTTGTATTGATTAAACTTAAGGAGAACAAGATTTATGGAATTGATTTGGTTAAGGAAACCGAAGAAAAGGTGAAAGTGATTTGTGATTGTTTGAAAGCGGCTTCGGATAGACAAAAGTCGTATGCAGATTTGAAAAGTAAAGAAATTGAGTATCAAATCGGTGATAAGGTATTCTTGAAAGTATCTCCATGGAAAAAGGTCTTGAGATTTGGCAAAAAGGGCAAGTTGAGTCCTCGATTTATAGGACCGTATGAGATTACTGAAAGGATAGGGCCTGTAGCTTACCAATTGTCTTTATCATCTAAGTTGGAAAGGATTCACGATGTATTTCATGTGTCTATGTTGCACCGGTATAGATATGATCCTTCACATGTGATTGCACCAATTGAGATTGAAATCCAACTATATATGACTTATGGTGAGGAACCAGTTAGAATCTTGGCTCGGGAAGTCAAGCAATTAAGAAATAAAAGTGTTGCTCTTGTGAAAGTTTTATGGCAAAGACATGGGGTTGAAGAAGCTACATGGGAGCCCATGGAGGCTATGTGGAAACAATATCCCAACCTTTTTACTGGTAAGATATTCAGGGACTAAAATCCTTGAAAGGAAAGAGTTGTAACATCCCGAGTTAGTGCTTAGTCAGAACAGTGGTTTTGAGACCACAAATATAACATAGAAATAATTATTAAATGATTCTTATTAGGTCTATGATATGAATGCATGCTTATGTGAAAGTTTCTTGAAGAAATTCTATGCACAAAATGTCTAATTGAATTTTAGGGACCAAATTGAATAAGATGCAAAACTTGCATTCTAGAAGCTTTTAGCATGAAATTGCTTTAGATTATAAATTAGGAGGTTCTAATTATCAATTTGACCAATTTCTATGATTTTGGACAAAAATGGACATGTATAGGAAAATTTTGAAAGAAATGCCTTAAGGGCATTTTGGTCATTTGGTAAATAAAAGAATAAAAAGAAAAATAAGTCAAAATTGGTGTCCATCTTCCTCTCTCATTGCTAAAAATTTCAAGGAGCCATAGCTAAGGTTTTGTTCATATTTTCAAGCTTAATAGTAAGTGTTCCCTAGCCCGTTTTTAATGTTCTTTGCATTCTTGAAGTCTTTGAAGCATGGTCTATCCATATCTAGCTATATTTTAAGCTAGGGTTGATGTATGAAATTTGACCCCTGTGTAACATGTATGTATTTTGATGATTAATGGAGGAATATGAATGTTTGGTATGTGATAAACATCTTTCATAAGATGATTTATCATGAAAACCACTAAAAAGGAAATTTTTGATAAGATGATTTTTCATAAGATGTAAAATAAGTAGTAAAAATCTTATTTTGATGAAAAGTATGGGCTGTTATGAGTACAAGGGAAGTTCGCTAGGCTTGGGGAATAAAGAAAATGCATGCATTTCATTTTACGAGCCTAGGGACTAAATTGTAAATAAGTGAAAAGTTAAGGGTGAAAATGTAATTTTACCAAAGCATGAATTATGGATTGATTTGAATAATGTGATTAATAAACAAGTTAAATTTGTCATTATAGATCAAGAAAAATGTGAATCGGGTCTTGATCGAGGAAAGAATAAAGTATACGATGATTAGGCTCAATTACCATCATTTTGTACTGAGGTAAGTACATGTGTAAATAATGTGACAATGAAGTATGTTTTGATGTGTTAACATTATGTGATAATTATTTTATCTTTATTATGTATGCTAAGGCTAATGGAAATTTTGTAAGTACAAATGATATCATGGTCGTTATCCACGACATTACGAGCAAGTGCGATGGAGATGTTAGGAATGTTTAGGATACAAGTGACATGTCACTAGGAATTAAGAAATCTGAACTCATTGAGTTGGTCTGGATTCATTATGGATGCGATACATGTAATTGGGTTCCGAGCAATGGTCTTGTGTATCCTACCAGTGTCTAGGTAATCCTTGAGTGGGTCGGATACTTGACCGCTTATGTGAGCAGCCCGTGTAGTTACACCTTGATCAATAGCTTATATGAGCAAGCCAGTGAGTAGCCCCATTACAAGCGTTACATGTTATGAGGTAGCTTTGGCTACATATGTATATGTGGCACTTATGTGCAAGTTTTTCGCCTATCCAATAGTATTCCGAGTGTTCAACGGGCAATGCAATGGATGTGATGAAAGTCCCAAGGAGGGCATGTTAAAGAGGTATGGTTCTATGATATACTACGATGAGTACATGTATGTACGCTAAACCCATGAATAGTGTCTTGATAAAGAATGATTTGTGATGAGAAATTATATATGTACATATGATAAGTAAGTCAAAAGGTTTAAATGATGAATAATCCTTATGTATATGTTACTATGTCTTTGCATGTTAATTGCTTACTATCATGCATATTATTTGCATGTGGACTTACTAAGCTTTGATGCTTACCCCCTCTCTTTCCATCCTTTGTAGTTCCGCCAAGCTAGCTCGGGGATTGGAAGTTGTCGGAGCATTCGATCACACTATCAAAATATTATTGAGTATAGTGAATTTGCTATTTTCAGTATGGCATGTATAGAGGACTTGCTCATTTTGTGATATGTCATGCAATTTGCCAAATTGTGAAGGCCTGTAATGTTGATGCTTCATTTTGTAATAGCTATGTGATATGGCTTATAATTGATTATTGGGTTGTAATATCTAATTGTTCATGCATGCATGTGTTAATGCCTTGATGATGTGCTATGTGGTTTGGTTGATGGATACATTATGAGGAGTGAATTAATTACTTGAAATAAGGAATGAATTAATGGCTTAAGATGACTATAGTCACGAGTGTATAATTTGAAGTTATGTTAACAAATTTCGTTGTTCAAGAAGTTGGTGTAGAATGCTTCCAAATGGTGTGACTAATTCAATGTGCAATAGGATGACTTTATGAGGATGTGAAAGTGTCATGGTGTTGAATAATTGAGTGTCTAAATATGTCATGTTGCATGCTATGAAATATGTTGAGTGTATGAATGATTGAGGATGACAACTGGCTTGGAAAATAGCCTTCAAATGGTCACACGGGTAGACTCACGGGCATGTGTCTAGACCGTGTAACACACGGTCTGCCCCACGGGCATGTTGAATTGTCGTGTGTCCCCTGCACCTAAATTTTGCAAGTCAGTATGCCCAGTAGTAACCACAGGGGCTAAGACACGGGCGTGTGTCTTGGCCATATGAGAGACACGGCCTACCCACATGGGCATGTACTCTGGCCATGTGAATTCTGCACCATTTTATGAAATATTTCATTTATTTTTAATTGACCACACGTTCTGGTCATATGGGCGTGTGATACGACCGTGTGACCCTAAATTGGTGCTGACGTCATAGTCAGAGAGTTACACAGCCAGAAGACACGGGTGTGTTGAAAGCACACGGGCGTATCCTCTGCCTCCACGGGCATGTGGCTCTGTATTAGGGAAAATTTCTCAAACTTTTCTAAAGTTCTCGATTTAGTCTCAAATCTTTTACGATGGTTGTTTTGGGCCTCGTAGGCCCGTATCAAGGACAAATTGTGTATGTATGAATGAAGTTGTTTTGAAGAAAAAATTTATAGCCCTATTTTTGGATGAATGTATGAGTACAAGTTTGGTAATGTCTCGTACCCTGTCCCGACGTCAGACATGGGTAAGGGTGTTACACCATTTTAATGTATAAGCTTCAAAATAAACATGAATCAATCCAACACAAGCTTGGCACAAGCCTAAGCATCACCAACAACACAAATTAGTGCTTAATTACATAACTTAATAATATCATCACATGATAAGATAGATTTCATATGAACTCATACTTTCCATAAATATGAATATACATACTTCATACCATTCCATAATATAAAAGTGAATTTCATCGAACCCTAACCTAAGTTTACACAAAGTGTGCTAAACTGCGATCGAAATCATCCCTTTTCATATTCGATGGGTGTCACCATCCCTTTTCATATTTGATGGTCATCACCTTCCCTTTACATATTTGATGGTCAAAACCTTCCCTTTTCATATTTGATGGTCGTCACTATCCTTTTTCATATTCGATGATCATTACCATCCCTTTTCATATTTGATGGTCAAAACCATCTATTTGCAGATTTGATGGTCGTCACTATCCATTTTCATATTTGATGGTCGAAACCATCCATTTTCATATTTGATCGGCATCGATATGTCATTGGATTTTTCCATCTAGACATGCAACGTTAATACATAGCCAAACTTTCAAGCTCTAATTAATGGCTTTTTCTTAGGTTAATTTCAGAGAAGATGATGTGAAAAATGATGATATCCATGTGTTTTTCTTTATTTATTTAACAGTTTACTTAAATAACCTTGGTATATAACATTTAAAATTATTTAAGTGATGTCCAAAAAAGTCCACCATAATATCAATGGTTTAATTATAACACAAACCCTCTAACCATTTAATATCATAGCTATTAGGTCCTTTTAGCATATAGAACTCAAGTTTTGCACCTTTCACAATTTAGTCCTTTTTACCAACTTAAGCAATCAAACAATAGAATTCTTAACGAAATTTTTATAGGATAATACTAACATGTTGTAAACATTAAAATAATAATAAAATAATTACTCACACATCGGATTTGTGGTCCCAAAACCACAATTCCAATTTCACTAAAAATAGGCTTTTACAACTCTCGCCCTAGAGAAATTTTCATCCTTGAAAATCTTACCAGAAAAGAGGTTTGGATATTACTTTCTCATAGCTTATTCTAGTTCCCAAGTGGCTTCCACTATCCCATGTCATTGCCAGAGAACTTTCACTAAAGATATGCTTTTATTTCTCAATTCTTTAACCTCTTGAGATAATATTCGGATCGATTTTTCTCTATACAACATATCAGGCTGAATCTCGACATCCACTGGTGATATAACATGCTAAGGGTCTAGCCGGTATCGTCGTAACATAGACATGTGATACACATTATGAATCTTTTCTAACTCCAATGGCAAAGCTAAATGGTAAGCTACTGGCCCGATTCTTTCAATAGTCTCATACGGCCTGATAAATCGCGAACTTAGTTTTCCTTTACAACTGAAACTAAGAACTTTCTTCCAGGGCGATACGTTCAAGAACACTTTATCACCGACTTGAAATTCAATATTTTTACGTTTTAAATCCACATACGATTTCTATCGATATGAAGCTACTTTCAAACTATCTCGGATTACTTTTACTTTTTCTTCTGTTTCTTGTATCAAATCAACCCCGTGAATCTTTTTCTCGCTGAGCTCAGTCCAATACAATGGAGTTCAAAATTTATGACCATACAGAACTTCGTACGGTGCCATCTTTATACTCAATTGATAACTGTTAATGTACGCGAACTCAAATAACGATAAATATTTTTATCAGTTGCCTTCGAACTCTAAAACACAATATTGAAGCATGTCTTCAAGTACCTGAATTACATGCTCAGACTGACCATCGGTCTGAGGATGAAATGTAATGCTAAAATGCAAATGCGTACCTAGAGCCTCATGTAATTTTCTCTAGAATCATGATGTAAACAGCGGATCTCTATCAGAAATAATAAAAACAGGTGCCCCGTTAAATCTGACAATCTCAGTAACATAAAACTCAGCTAATTTCTCAAGAGAATAATCTGTACACACTGGAATAAAATATGTAGACTTCATCTGTAACACCCCTAACCTGTATTCATCGCCGGAATAGGGTTACGGAGCATTACCAAATTAATTACTTAAACAAACATAAATTTCTCATACGTTTTTCATATCCAATAAAATGCATTCACAATCAATCATATTTTCTCTAATATGAGCCTACGACGCCCAAATCATGCATTAGAAGTGGTTTGGGACTAAACCGATAACACAGGAAATTTTTGGAAAAGTAAAAAAAAATTTCAAAATACAGGGGAAACACGCCTGTGTGGCCCGTCCGTGTGTCTCACACTGCCAAAGACACGCCCATGCCATAAGCCGTGTGGACATTCAAACTGGGATCACATGGCCGTGTCTGACCCTGTGTAACTCTCTCACTTGGGTCACACGGCCAACCACACGCCCGTGTGATTAGCCCGTGTACCCTTCGAAATGGCCTCACAGGCTTGTGTGCCAGGTCGTGCGCTAGGTTGTGCCAAAATTGTAAGGTTGTGCCAACACCAAGGGACACTCGGCCGTGCCACCTGATCGTGTGTCACACAAAGCTGAGACACACGCCCATGTCTCTCCTTGTGTGGACAAAAGTAGGCTATATACTAAGCCATCTTGCTCACCCAAACACTTACACAATTCAAATGGCATACAACATGGCATAAATAGTGTAACACCCCTTACCCGTATCCGATGCCAGGATAGGATTCGAGGCATTACCAGACTTAAACGTACACTATTACATAAAATCGGGCCATAAATTTTCATTTAAATTAAAAACATTCAATCACATGCATAATGTCCCTTACACGAGCTACCGAGGATCTAAACATGCATTAAAGGCGATTTGGTACTAGACCGAGAACTTTGGAAAGTTTTGGGAAAACTTAGAAAAATTCTCATGAAATAGGGTCACATATCCGTATGGACATAGGGACACGCCCGTGTGTATTCAACACGCTCGTGTGCTCAGGCCGTGTAACTCTCAGTTTATGATGCCAGCTAAACAAATTGAACCACATGGCCAGGCCACACATCAGTGTGCTAGGCCGTATCCTCCACACGGCTGAGACACATGGCATGTCTCTGCCCGTGTGGCTAGCACTTAGGCTATTTTCAAAGCCTTTTTGGTGCCTTAATCTTTCACAAACTTAACCATTGTAAAGGCACATATCATAGCATCCTTTTAATGATTTAGCATGCCTCATTAAGGCATGTTTTTAACAACCAACCATAACATATTACCCAATAATTAATCTCTTCTTATTCAACAATTGTCCAAGTTCAATCATTATCAACTTAATGCCAATTTTTGCATTTATTCCATAGCCATGACCACCTCGAATGGTCCTAATACATTCTTATGCACATATGTTATTCTATTCATTCATAGTAAACAATTATAATCATATCGTAAGGCATTAACAAATAGTAAGGACAATTAGGCTTATAAGCCAAAACATTATAAGCCACATCCCATGGCTATATACAATGGATCAACTTAAGCTAATACATTTGGCTACTCATGATAACATCTAACATAAAAACTAAGTCTTTATACATGTCACTCACTTCTAAAAGCTTAACATATATATATATAAGTCGACACTTCCAAAATGATGACTTGATAGTGTGATGCTGCCTCCGATGATTTCCAACCCCGAGCCGACCTAACAACACTAAATAAATGGAGAGGAGGGAGTAAGCTTAAAGCTTAGTAAGTCCATATGAAAATAATAAGCAATAAGCCAACATGCTTATCAAGATAATACAACCATAATTACATTTTTACTTATATTCTAGTCATGCTATTTTCTCAAGTCATAGTTACTAAATTATTTATATCTGGAGTTACAGAACTCCAAATTAAGATCCTCTAATTTTACCTGAAACTAGACTCACATATCTTCTTACCATAAAATTTTGATAATTTTTTGGTCTATCCAATAACAACAGTTTATTCTTTAAAGTCTCCCTTTTTCGCTATTTGACAGCTTCAACCTTTCTTCACTAAAATTTATTTATCTCTTAGTATGGGATTTAGATAATGTTCCTGTCCATTTCTCTTGAAAATATATTCATTAAGGATTTATTAATATGAATTCTAACCTATAATTATTTTTGTACATTTTCTAGTGATTTTCGCAAGTTAGATATGGGGATTCCAAATTCATTCTCACTCTGTCTCACAAAAATTCAAATATCTCATAATATGAAATTATTTTGCTTACAAAGTCTTGTTTATATGAAACTAGACTCAATAAGATTTAATTTCATATTGAATTCAACCTCTAATTCGATTTCCACCATTTTTGGTGGATTTTCAAATTTGGATGACTGCTGTTGTCAAAAACTATTTTAATGCAGTATAATGATCACTATCATAAGATCATTTTTACCTAATCATGAACTCGCCATTTCATGGATCCCATACTCGATTACACAATAGAGCTTAATATAAATGTCATTAATTCTCATGGCATACTTGTAATATCCTGATTTTTGGCCTAGTCGGAATAGTGGTTTTGTGACCATAAAATTTGAGATAGAAATAATTATTTTATGATTATTTTGAGGTCTATGATATGATTGCATGATTGTGTGAAAATTTCGTGAAGAAATTTTATGCATAAAGTGTTTAAATTGAAATTAGGGGCTAAATCGAATAATTTGTAAAACTTGCATTCTAGAAGTTTCTAGTATGAAATTGTTTTGAAATATTAATTAGGAGGTCTTAAATAGCAATTTTACCAATTTCTAAGTCTATGGGCAAAAATTGGACATGGATGGAATTTTTGGAAAGTTTAGTAGTAAGGGCATTTTGGTCATTTAGGGGTAAAATGAATTAAAATACAAAATTAAAAGCCAATTTTGCTCATCTTCAACCCCATGGCCGAATATAGCAAGGAGAAACCATGGCTAGGGTTTTTCAAGCTTCAAAGCTCGATTAGCAAGGAAAACTAAAATTCGGGCTAAAATGGGGAAAATACCAAGTTGTGGACGAAATGGTAAAAGTAGCCATTTTCGCATACGATGTAAGTTCATGTGTAAATGTAGTAACATAATTGTCATTTTAAGCAATTTAATGTTGTTTATATGATATGATGCTGATTATTATCATGAAATATTATGCTTTGTGGTTATTGTTGAATAATATGTAATTATGTGAATTACTTGATGAGTATGAACTATCACCGAAGTATCAATTTTGATATTCCGTGGAAGATGGCAAAGATGTGTGATTGAGGAAAACGCCTGTTTGAACCTTAGGAATAGATTAGGATACAAGTGACATGTCACTAGGATGTTTGGGCATCCGAACTCGTTGAGTTGAGTCTGAGTTCACTTATGGATGCAAATGTCCGAACTCGTTGACTTGAGTCCGAGTTCGAGAGATGTAACTAGGCATCCGAGCTCGTTGAGTTGAGTCCGAGTTCACTTATGGGCGGGTTACATGGTAGCTTGGCTACATATGTAGCACTTATGTGCAAACTTTCCATATATCCGAATTATATTCCGATGTGTTCAACGGGTAAAATTCTACTCAAGCGGAGGTATACTCGAGATGAAAGGGACGTATTGGTAAGTGTTGTGAAATGAATACTTTGAACAGGTATGTACTTAACCCTCGGGTTGAAAACTCGATATAACAACAATATGGTAAGATGATAAATGAAAATGTGATATAAATGTCTCGGTGATGATTATGCAAATGATGTTTTATGTTTGCTTATATAGTTGTGTTACATGCTATTTGCATGTGAGCTTACTAAGCATTTATGCTTACTTCCTCCTTTTCATTCCTTGTAGTGTTGACAAGCCAGCTCGAAAATCGGGAACGATCGAAGGCATGCTCACACTATCTGTATACCATCTTGGCATAATGGCTTGTATATTTTGAGTATGGCATGTATAGCATTATAATCATTTTGTGTATATGGTCTTATGATATGGTTATTAAGTGGTATGGAAATGCTTGGTAATGATTAGCCATTGGAATGGCTAATCATGATCATATTTGGTGTTATGTATGCTAAATTGCTAGCTAATCCATGGAAACCATGAAATAGGTAAAATTTACCATAAAATAGATTCAGACAGCAGCAGTGACGTGAGTTTGAAAAATCACTAAAAATATTAGAGATACAATTATATGATGAATAATATATGGAATTGAAGAATTATGAGTCTATTTTCATATGGATGGAACAAAACATGTATATGAGTTATATTTTATGAGATGTTTAAATTTTTGTGAAACAGAGCCAGAGAAATTTCTAGATCCCCTGTTCTGACTTTGGAAATTCACCATAAATTTTTCAAAGATAATTAGAAGTCATAATTTATATGTACATATTCCTTATTGAGTCTCGTTTTATTAGAAGCAAATGGTATAGTCATTGAAACTCTGTACAGGGAGATATTTGATTCGTAATACACAGAGGTCAGAGCAGTCAAACTCTGAAACAGGGGAGACTTTAACTAATAAACTGTACTAATTTGCTTGGCCAAAAATTCTATAAAAAAAAATTAGTAAATAGATATATGAGTCTAGTTTCAGGGAAAATTTACGGAATTGGATTTTGAGTTTTGTAACTCAAGATATGAATTTTTAAGCGACTATGACGCAGATTGTTAGCTTGACTGAAAATTTTAAAAATAAATTGTTTGAGCTGTTTAAGTAATGAATTAAGTCTATTAACACCTCGTGTTCGACTCCGGCGATGGTCTCGGGTACGGGGCGTTACATTTGGTGGTATAAGAGCAGGTTTAGTCGGTTCTCGGGCTAACCTAGCATGTGTAAAAGTTTAGCTATACATGCCACTGATCTGTGATAGTGTGATGTCTTCCAACGCGTATGAGTACCGTCTTATTTAGACAGGGTACTCTCCAACCAAGTTGCGCCGACCATGTTCAATGTTATGTGAAGGTATTTGAGTAAAATTATGATTATGATAAGTCTCGGTTCAGAAAAGTATGAATAAAAGTTTATGATACATATGTGATAAATATCCATATTTGCTTCATGCTCATATGATGTAGTGTATATGGCTTACTTGATAAGATGAACGGAATAAATAGAAAGTAGTAGAGGTATGAATAAAAGTCATAATAGTATGATACAAATGAAAATGTCCTTGTCTTGATTTGGACGTCGAATGTTGATGAATGCTAATGATATATAATTTTTATGAGATAAAGGATTATAATGAAATGAACTTATCTATGTTAAATTGTTGGACTGAATTATATGATTGTAATGATACGTACATGATGATGCACAAAATGAAAGTTGTGATTGTGATGCAAATATCTATGTTTGTTTGGTCTTATATGATGTCATGAGCATGACTTAATTTAATTAAATGAATGGATAAGTAAAGCTATCTAGAAAAAATAGATTGTATGCATAAGTATATTGTCTAAATGGACAATAGGAAAATTTGTGTAAGCCAACATGAATGTTGCATTGCCTGAATGAATGACATGATTTTGATGATGTTGCTATAATGATGGGAGTTATGTCATATGTGTATGTATAAAAAAGTCGAGTCAGAGGTCCTACAACCCCTCCCACTTACCGAAGTGGTACTTATAATGGAATTTCATGAGATTTGTATTGAATAAGTTTTCGGTTGAGAACCCAAAGAGTTTAGTGATAGAATAATTATAAGTATGATCAGAGATTGAAAATGAGCTGATAAGTAAAGTCAGAGCCAGTAAAGTATCGGATTGACGTAAAGATTATTTGAGTTATGCACTATCCCAATTAGAGAAGGAATTCTCTTTGGTAAATCGAATTACTCAGGTGCAAGGTCGAGAAAAGTGTAAATCGAAATTTATTCAGAACTGGCCTTCTTTAGTGAATGGTTTAATATGAAATTTGTGACGGCAGAACTAGTTGGGGAAATGATATTTGAAATGTGAACTATCTGAGTGTGACAGTTATGACTGGATAGATTTAGCAGTCTTTTTTGAGATGTTCTATGTGTTTACCCGTTCTCAGAAATATTTCTATGGCTATTGATCTTCCGAAGAAATTCTTGTTATATGGGAATGTCTTCTAATTCTGGTGTTGGATGAAAGCATTGGTAGTCTGACTGGTTTATAATTTATATTGCTCTATTTCATCGGGTATTCTATTTCATTTCGTCTGATAAGAATTGATGAGAGAATACATATGATATTATGATTCTGTTTCTTCTACTTGATGCTTCATCTGATATATATGTATGGGAAGATATATTGTTCTTGTTATATTTGATTCCAGTGGGATTAAATGATGTTTTCTTTTGGACTTTCTTTCTTTGAAGAATTATCGGGGTATTATGTATTTTCTCTATGAGTTTGGTTTTCGATTCTTCGGCATAGTATCGTATCTTGGGTTTCTTTATCCTGGATCTCTTTATTCTGGATTTCTTTATTCGGTTTTCTTGTTATCTTTGTTCTATAATTTGTCAATTATGACTCATGTTCGAAGTACGTTCTTCAGCTCGTGATAATCATGTCAAATATGACTATACTTCTAATTTGATCTTGGTAATGTGGTGATTTTAGTATTGGGATTTTTTTTCTAATTTCTATATAAGGATTTGACATCAGTAAAGGCATTGGTGATAAAAGCGCGAGTTTCAGTCGGTATGGTGAATTATTTATTTGAAAGATTTCATGTGACAATTATGTCAGGATTATTTTTTTTCAAATCTGATAATATAATTTCATTTTTGTACGGATAAAAGAGTAAATAGTCTGAACGAGAAGTGTATATTTATTAGAAAGAGTTGGATATTAGTTAAAATCACTACGAATGATAAGGTTTTCGTCTTGTGAAAGCTGAAAAGTTTATTACATGTTGACAAAGTTTGGATAGATGAGAATATTAGTAACTGAAGCGTCTGAACTAGACTAGTCTACATTGAGTAAAGACTTCCTGACTTTCAGTAATGTACTGTTGTATGAATTGTGATGTGTTTCAAGACACTGAGGTAATGTGATAGTTTAGAGCATTCGATGTTACATAAAATTGGAGTTGTTAAAGGGGTTAAAGCCGAACATTGGGATCTATCAAAATTATCCTTGTTAGTGTTGATATTGGGATGGAAATGAGAAGGATTATTCTTGAGGCCATATCAGAAATATTTCCATGGCGGAAAGAGGAAAATGTGATGTATCCTATTGTTAAATGTTTGGCGAGATCTATAAAACATATATGTATTGAATGAATTCCTACTCATCAGATTCGTGGAATTTCAGGTCTCTTTGATTGTTGGATTTCTTGGAATTCCGGTCTCCATTAAATCAAGTTGAAATCTGGGTTTTATGTCATGATATCATGGGAAACTGAGAAGGGTTGAAAATTTAAGAACAGTTGAGAGTTGAGACTGTAAGCTTTTAGATCATATGAGAAATTAAAGAGATGTATTGGAGCTACAGCCTAAGTGAAAGTTCTTCAGCACCGAATATGAGATTAAAAGTGAAGACCACTTTTCTGGTAAGATTTTCGGGGACGAAAATCCCTAAAGGGGGGAGAGTTGTAATATCCTGATTTTGGGCCTAGTCGGAATAGTGGTTTTGTGACCACAAAATCCGAGATAGAAATAATTATTTTATGATTATTTTAAGGTCTATGATATGATTGCATGATTGTGTGAAAATTTCGTGAAGAAATTTTATGCATAAAGTGCTTAAATTGAAATTAGGGACTAAATCGAATAATTTGTAAAACTTGAATTCTAGAAGTTTCTAGTATGAAATTGTTTTGAAATATTAATTAGGAGGTCTCAAATAGCAATTTTACCAATTTCTAAGTCTATGGACAAAAATTGGACATGGATGGAATTTTTGGAAAGTTTAGTAGTAAGGGAATTTTCGTCATTTAGGGGTAAAATGAATTAAAATACAAAATTAAAAGCCAATTTTGCTCATCTTCAACCCCATGGCCGAATGTAGCAAGGAGAAACCATGGCTAGGGTTTTTCAAGCTTCCAAGCTCGATTAGCAAGGAAAACTAAAATTCGGGCTAAAATAGGGAAAAAACCAAGTTGTGGACGAAATGGTAAAAGTAGCCATTTTCGCATACGAGGTAAGTTCATGTGTAAATGTAGCAACATAATTGTCATTTTAAGCAATTTAATGTTGTTTATATGATATGATGCTAATTATTACCATGAAATATTATGCTTTGTGGTTATTGTTGAATAATATGTTATTATGTGAATTACTTGATGAGTATGAACTATCACCGAAGTATCAATTTTGATATTCCCTGGAAGATGGCAAAGATGTGTGATCGAGGAAAACGCCCGTTTGAACCTTAGGAATAGATTAGGAAACAAGTGACATGTCACTAGGATGTTTGGGCATTCGAACTCGTTGAGTTGAGTTCGAGTTCACTTATGGATGCAAATGTCCGAACTCGTTGAGTTGAGTCCGAGTTCACTTATGGATGCAAATGTCCGAACTCCTTGAGTTGAGTCCGAGTTCGAGAGATGTAACTAGGCATCCGAGCTCGTTGAGTTGAGTCCGAGTTCACTTATGGGCGGGTTACATGGTAGCTTGGCTACATATGTAGCACTTATGTGCAAAATTTTCATATATCCGAATTATACTCCGATGTGTTCAACGGGTAAAATTCTACTCAAGCGGAGGAATACTCGAGATGAAAGGGACGTATTGGTAAGTGTTGTGAAATGAATACTTTGAACAGGTATGTACTTAACCCTCGGGTTGAAAACTCGATATAACAACAATATGGTAAGATGATAAATGAAAATGTGATATGAATGTCTCGGAGATGATTATGCAAATGATGTTTTATGTTTGCTTATAGAGTTGTGTTACTTGCTATTTGCATGTGATCTTACTAAGCATTTATGCTTACTTCCTCCTTTTCATTCCTTGTAGTGTTGACAAGCCAGCTCGGAAATCGGGAATGATCGAAGGCATGCTCACACTATCCGTATACCATCTTGGCATAATGGCTTGTATATTTTGAGTATGGCATGTATAGCATTATAATCATTTTGTGTATATGGTCTTATGATATGGTTATTGAGTGGTATGGAAATGCTTGGTAATGATTAGCCATTGGAATGGCTAATCATGATCATATTTGGAGTTATGTATGCTAAATTGCTAGCTAATCCATGGAAACCATGAAATAGGTAAAATTTACCATAAACTAGATTCAGACAGCAGCAGTGACGTGAGTTTGAAAAATCACTAAAAATATTAGAGATACAATTATATGATGAATAATATATGGAATTGAATAATTATGAGTCTATTTTCATATGGATGGAACAAAACAGGTATATGAGTTATATTTTATGAGATGTTTAAATTTTTGTGAAACAGGGCCAGAGCAATTTCTGGATCCCTTGTTCTGACTTTGGAAATTCACCATAAATTGTTCAAAGATAATTAGAAGTCATAATTTATATGTACAGATTCCGTATTTAGTCTAGTTTTATTAGAAGCAAACGGTATAGTCATTGAAACTCTGTACAGTGAGATATTTGATTCGTAATACACAGAGGTCAGAGCAGTCAAACTCTGAAATAGGGGAGACTTTAACTAATAAACTGTACTAATTTACTTGACCAAAAATTCTATAAAAAATTAGTAAATAGATATATGAGTCTAGTTTCAGGGAAAATTTACAGAATTGGATTTTGAGTTTCGTAACTCAAGATATGAATTTTTAAGCGACTATGACGCAGATTGTTAGCTTGACTGAAAATTTTAAAAATAAATTGTTTGAGCTGTTTAAGTAATGAATTAAGTCTATTAACACATCGTGTTCGACTCCGGCGACGGTCTCGGGTACGGGGCGTTACAATACTTAATCATACAAGTTAATCATATAACAAAACATGATAATAACGGTCTTAGATGAACTCATCATTACAAGCATTCCAATTCCATATCCCATATTAATCTTGTTGAATTCCTCGGATTCTTGATGGACATTCCATAGTACACTTATAGCGTACTAAATCATTTATCATCAATTCATATTAGTGACCTTTTTCAGCGAGCACACTCCCGCGAACCTCATTCTTTTACGGTAGGATTACCAATCCGAGCTAAATCCCCCGTAGTATAAACTCATAGAGGAATGCCAGGATTACCAGTCCAAGCTAAATCCCCTGCAACAACAATTACACTAATGAGCTAGATCCTAATTTTAGATCCTAGTTCGGATTACCTGTCCGGGCTAAATCTATTTAAACACATATTCTTCGGGAGGCTAGATCACATAAGGAACACCCGTCCAAGCTAGGTCCCTTTTACCGTCAATTCCTTTTTAGGAAAATCCATCGGACATCCTTTTCTTTCAACCGAGACTTTTAGTCCTCTTTTCATCATTACATCCATATAACTTGAATTATTATACCATGAATATCAACATTTCATAACATCAAAGAGCATACTTTTCAAATATTAAAAAGTACACTTCCAAGTTACACGAACTTACTTGTCGAATCCTCGTCGGGTACAACCATGTAACAATTCATTCAACTAATGTAATAGTAATTTAGCATTACGATTCAAATATAATATTGCATTATTATTATCATACGAACTTACCTCAAATGCAATTACGGCCAACTATTCTATTTGAATCTATAATCTCGAACTTTTTTTATTTAAGCCTGAATTTTGGTTTTCTTGATCTAACAATTCAAATATAGCTCATTTATCATTCACATTATTCAAATAGACCCAAAAATCATACTTTTACAAATTTTCACTTTTACCCCTAAACTTTCACTTATTTACACTTTTGCCTCTAGGCTCGTAAAATGATTTGTATTCAATTTCCTTGCATTTTAAGCCTAGCCGAATCATTTTCATAACTGTAGTAGCCCACAATTTCTACCAGAACACACTTTTATGACAAATTTTATAACTTCTACAATTTAGTCTTTTTTAAGCACTTTCACTAAAAATCACTTAGCAAAAGTCGTCTATTTAACACCCAACATTCATTTTCTACCATTAGAAATCAAAACACATGCATATCACTCATGGATAAATTTTTAAACATGAACCCTAGCTCAAAATAATGGTCGAAATAAGTAACTTGAGTTATTGGGACTTCAAAAATGTAAAGAACATTAAAAATGAGGCTAGGATGCACTTACTATGGAGCTTGGAAGCTTGAAAATCCTAACCGTGGCTTCCTCCTTGCTACATTCGGCCAAACAAGAAGATGGACAAGGGTTTTTGGCTTTTATTTTGTCTTTTAGTCCATTTAATTACCAATTTACCAAAATGCTCTTTTTACTCATCTTTAAAATTTTACCCTTCCATGTCCATTTTTGTCCAACAAATTTTCCAATGGTCTAATTACCTTTTAAGGACCTCCAATTTAAAATTTAATAAAAATTAGACACTTTTAACATGTAGAACTCAACTTTTGCAAATTTTATAATTTAGTCCTTTTGACTAAATTGAGTGCCCAAACGTCAAAATTTTCAAATGAGATTTTAACAAAATTATTTCGTGAAATTGTAGACCATAAAAATATAATAGAAATAAACTTTCTTACGTCAGATTTGTGGTCCTAAAACCACTATTCTGACTAGGCCCTAGTTCAGGATGTTACAATTCTCCCCTTTTAGGGATATTCATCCTTGAAAATCTTACCAGAAGAGAGGTTTGGTTTTCAAATAAACTCCACTATCCCATAATCATTGCTAAAGAACTTTACTCAGGCTATGCTTAACACTTCGCTCTTTAATTTCTCATACTAGAGTCATGAGCAATTCTTCACCATATGACACATCAACTGAATCTTGATCTCAATCTGCTTAAAGAGAACTAACATACTAAGAAATCTGACAATCTCGAAGATACATGTTTCCATTGATCCTTTAAGCGAGAATTCAACACGTACCGAAATGATTTGCAGATTTCATCAAACATTTAACAACAAGCCACAAAACATCTTTCTCTTTCAAAGATAAGAATAATCCTAATAACAATTCATGTATCAAAATACAAAGATCAGAAATGTCGAGTTCCAAACTCGAGTACCAATACATCACTCCTGTGAGTTTTCTTGCAAACTCTCTGTATAAGCTCGAGATTTTCTACCCAAGCACTTGTAATCACATTTTCTTTTCTCAAAGACCATACAATAACTAACTCAAGTCATCTACGATCTCACAAACTCAGACCTGGCTATAACATCAGATACGTTGAGTTATTACACTCCCTTTTTGTTTTATAACACATCATAAACCACTTAACAACCAAGTCAATCTCAATCATCAACAATGACATTTCAAAAAATCCTCTCTTCCAGTCGATAGAACGATTCAACATGTAATCATTCAAAATTCACTTATCATGCCAATCAAAGTCCATTTCAATCGCATTAACTCATAATTACTAGAATATCCCGACTAGAAGCATTAACTTGATTAACTTACTTGAGAATAGAAATCTATATACTGGAATCATCATGTTGCTATAATCAAACTAGAAATATAATCATAATTGACATAGTCATCGTAAGCCAAAGAATGCACTTTAGGAATGAGCCATGATTAATAATTTACGAAATAAATATAGCAAGAAAACCCAAAAAAAGAAGTCCAAGGTAGAAAAATCCAAAATAAAGAAACTCCCAAGGTTCAGGAATCCAAGTTACAATAACATATCTGTAGATCATGGACAAAACTCATAAGAAAATATGAAAGATCTTGATAATTCCTCAGAGACAAGAAATCTGGAAGAATACATCATTCAGACCCACTGGGAATAGATATGACAAGAACAATATACTTCCCATATATGTATATATATCAGACAGAGCAATAATTACAAGAAATTGAATCATAACATCATATGTATTTTCTCATAAAGTCTCAATAGACGAAATGTAACAAAATATCTTAGAGAAATAGAACAACACTGATTATAAACCAATTAGGTTATCAATGCTTTCGTCAAACATCAAGATTAGAAAACATCCTCGTACAATAACAATTTATCAGAAGATAGATAGTCATACTAACACTTCCAAGAACAAATGAATCCTTAGGGTACCTCAAGAGTAACAGTCATAATCCATTCACTGTAAGCTGTTACACTCAAATATCATACATTTCAAATATTATTTCTTCGATTATTTCTATCATCACTAATCTCGTATTATTCCTTTCACTGAAGAAAATAAGTTCAAAAGGAATTCTGGTTACTACATTCTTTCAACATCGTGTCTTAATCAGTCGGTTTACCAAAGTTAATTTCTCCTCTCATTACGATATTTCATAAACCGAATAATCTTTAAATCAACTTGATATCTTTCTAGTTCTGTCTTTACTTATCAATTCATTCACAAACTCTGACCATATTTATAATCGTTCCACAGCTGGACTATTTGGTTTCACACTTGGGAGCTTATCCCACAGATCCCGCAAAATCTTTTATAAACACCACTCTGGTAAGGGGGTGGGGTCGTAAGATCCCTAACTCGTCTCTCATACGCATATACATATGACACTATTTCATCATTATAGTAACATTTTAACAAACATAGATGAGTGTACCACAATCTAATCTCTCATCCATCACATCATCATATACATATCATTATAGTCATATAATTCGATTCAATATATTTAGCACATTTATTTAAGCTATGCGAGTTTGCCAATCATACTTATTCAAACAAGCATACACGGACATTCGTTCTCTCAATAAGGTTGGTGAGTTACCCTAATACATACATTCACTCGAGCAAATCAGTTATATACATCATAGGGCTATCAATTAAACATAGATAAACTCATTACCATATATTCCTTTATCTCATTCATGGATATCATTGCAATCCATCAACATTCAATATCCAATCGGGACAATAACATTTTTATCCATAACATGATATTGTAAACCTTTATTCATACCTTTCTGAATTTCCTTTTATCACATTCACTTAATCAAACAAGTCAAGTGCACAATATCATATGAACATCAAACAAGCATAGGTACTCATCGTAACATGAACTTTCATCTCACATGTTATCACATATATCATGAACTTTTATTCATAATTTTCTAAATCCAGGCTTATCATGACTATACTTTACCTGAATACCTTAGCATCGCATTTAACATGGTCGGTGTAGCTCGGTTGGAGAGTACCTCTGTCCAAATAAGATGGTTCTCATTCGCGTCGGGAGACATCACATTATCACGGATAGGTGGCATGTATAGCTAGACTCTCATTCATGCTAGGTTAGTACGAGAACTGACTAAACAATAGCTCTGATACAACTAAATGTAACACCCCTTACCCATATCCGATACTGGGACAGGGTTCGAGGCGTTACCACACTTAAACATACACCATTTCATAAAATCGAGCAATAAATTTTCATTTAAATTAAAAACATTCAATCACATGCATAATGTCCCTTACACGAGCTACCGAGGCTCTAAGCAAGCATTAAAGGCGGTTTGGGACTAAACCGAGAACTTTGGAAAGTTTTGGGAAAACTTAGAAAAATTCTCATGAAACAGGGTCACAAGCCTATATGGACACAAGGACATGCCCATGTGTCTTCAACACACTCGTGTCCTCAGGCCGTGTAACTCTTTGTTTGTGATGTCCGCTAAACAAATTGAACCACACGGCCAGGCCACATGCCCGTGTGCTAGGCCGTGTCCTCCACACGGTTGAGACACATAGCCGTGTCTCTACCCGTGTGGCTAGCACTTAGGCTATTTTCAAAGCCTTTTTGTTGTCTTAATCTTTCACAAACTTAACCACTTTAAAGATACATATCATAGCATCATTTTAATGATTTAGCATGCCTCACTAAGGCACGTTTTTAACAACCAACCATAACATATTACCCAATAATTAATCTCTCCTTATTCAAAAATTGTCCATGTTCAATCATTATCAACTTAATGCCAATTTATGTGTTTATTCCATAGCCATGACCACCCCGAATGGTCCTAAGGCATTCTCATGCACATATGTTATTCTATTCATTCATAGTAAACAATTATATTCATATCGTAAGGCATTAACAAATAGTAAGGATAATTAGGCTTATAAGCTAAAACATTATAAGCCACATCTCATGGCTATATACAATGAATCAACATAAGCCAATACATTTGCCTACTCATGATAACATATAACATAAAAACTAAGTCTTTATACATGCCACTCACTTGTAAAAGCTTAACATATATATAAGTCGACACTTCCAAAATGATGACTTGATAGTGTGATGCTGCCTCTGATGATTTCCAACCCCGAGCCAACTTGACAAAACTAAAGAAATGGAGAGGAAGGAGTAAGCTTAAATCTTAGTAAGTCCATATGAAAATAATAAGAAATAAGCCAACATGCTTCTCAAGATAATACAACTATAATTACACTTTAACTTATATTTTGGTAATGTTGTTTTCTTGAGTCATAGTTACTAAATTATTTATATATGGAGCTACGGAACTCCAAATTAAGATCCGCTAATTTTCACTAAACTAGACTCACATATCTACTTATAAAAAAAAATTCATAATTTTTTGGTCTATTCAATAAGTACAGTTTATTCTTTAAAGTCTCCCCTGTTTCGCTATTTGACAACTTCAACCTTTCTTCATAAAAAAATATTTATCTTTTAGTACTGGATTCAGATAATGTTCTTGTCTATTTCTCTTGAAAATAGTCTAATTAAGAACTTAGTCATATTAATTCTAACCCATAATTATTTTTGTACAATTTCTAGTGATTTTCCCAAGTTAGATCTGGGGATTCCAAACTTATTCTAAATCTGTCTCACAAAAATTCAAATATCTCATAATATGAAATTATTTTGTTTACAACGTTTCCTTTTTATGAAACTAGACTCAATAATATTTAATTTCATATTGAATTTAAGCTCTAATCCGATTTCCACCATTTTTGGTCTATTTTCAAAGTCGAACGACTGCTATTGTCCAAAACTATTTTCATGCAATATAATGATCACTATCATAAGATCATTTTCAACTAATCATGAACTCACCATTTCACGGATCCGATACTCGATTACACAGTAGAGTTTAATATAAACGTCGATAGTTCTCATGGCATACTTAATCATACAAATTGGTCACATAACAATACATGATAATAATGGTCTTAGATGAGCTCATCATTACAAGCATTCCAATTCCATTTCCCATATTAATCCCGTTGAATTCCTCGGATTCTCGATGGATATTCCATAGTACACTTATAGCGTACTAAATAATTTATTGTCAATTCATACTAGTGACCCTTTTCAATGAGCGCACTCCCATAAACCTTATTCTTTTACGACAGGATTACCAGTCTAGGCTAAATCCCCCGTAGTATAAACTCATAGAGCAATGTCAGGATTACCAATCCACGCTAAATCTCCTACAATGACAATTACTCTAATAAGCTCAAATCTGAATTATCAGTCCAAGCTAAATTTAGATCCTAATTTGAATTACCTGACCGGGCTAAATCCATTTAAACACATATTCTTCGGGAGGCTAGATGACCTAAGGAACACCTGTCCAGGCTAGATCCTTTTTACCGTCAATTCCGTTTTAGGAAAATCCATCAGACATCCTTTTCATTCAATCGGGACTTTTAGTCCTCTTTTCATCATTACATCCATATAACATGAATTTTTATATCATGAATATCAACATTTCATAACATCAAAGAGCATACTTTTCAAATATTAAAAAGTACACTTTCGAGTTACACAAACTTACTTGTCGAATCCTCATTGGGTACAACCGTGTAGCAATTCATACAACTCATATAATAGTAATTTAGCAGTACAATTCAAATATAACATTGCATTAGTATTATCACATAAACTTACCTCAAATGCAATTACGGCCAACTATTCTATTTGAATATATAATCTCCAACTTTCTTGATTTAAGCTCGAATCTCAGTTTTCTTGATCAAAGAATTCAAATATAGCTCATTTATCATTCACATTATTCAAATAGACCCAAAAATCATACTTTTACAAATTTTCATTTTTACCCCTACACTTTTACTTATTTACACTTCTACCCCTAGGCTCGTAAAATTATTTTTATTCAATTTTCTTACATTTTAAGCCTAGCCAAATCATTTTCATAACTATACCAGCCCACAATTTCCACTAGAACACACTTTTATGACAAATTTTATAACTTTTATGATTTAGTCTTTTTTAAGATTTTCACCGAATATCACTTAGCAAAAAATCGTTTATTTAACACCCAAAATTCATTTTCTACCATTAGACATCAAAACACATGCATCTCACTCATGGATAAATTTTTAAACATGAACCCTAACTCAAAATAATGGTAGAAATAGGTAAATCAAGTTACTAGGACTTCAAAAATGTAAAGAACATTAAAAACGGGGCTAAGATGCACTTACTATGGAAATTGGAAGCTTGAAAACCCTAACCATGGCTTCTTCCTTGCTACATTCGGCCAAACAAGAAGATGGACAAGGGTTTTTGACTTTTATTTTGTCTCTTAGTCCATTTAATTACCAATTTACCGAAATGCCCTTTTTACTCATCTTTAAAATTTTACCCTTCCCTGTAAATTTTTGTCTAACAAATTATCCAATGGTCTAATTACCATTTAAGAACCTCCAATTTAACATTTCATAACAATTAGACACTTCCAACATGTAGAAATCAACTTTTTCACTTTTTACAATTTAGTCCTTTTGGCTAAATTGAGTGCCCAAACGTCAAAATTTTCGAACGAGATTTTCACAAAATAATTCCATGAAATTGTAGACCATAAAAATATAATAAAAATAAACTTTCTTACGTTGAATTTGTGGTCCCGAAACCACTGTTCCAACTAGGCCCTAATTCGGGATGAGACAAATAGGCATTAAAATTAATCTTAATCAAGCCTAAAATCATGCTATACCAATATCAACATCCACAAAACACAAGTATCACAATTTACCATTCAATTTCATACCTATTTCACATTAACAAATCATCTATATAGTCACTTTTAAATTATGCATCACTTCAACTAAAACCACTAGCATACCAATATCAAAATAAACATTTATATAGCAATTATACACAACATATTAAAGTCATTTGCATACATATATATATATATCACCAAACATGCCAAAATAAGCCAAATCACATGGTTATACACTTAACCAAACATTCATCATTTACAAGCCAAATCAAATGGCTATATCATTACCAACATTTATACCATATAGCCATAACTCCTATACATGCCATATAACCAAAAAATAAGTTCAAAAGTGCCAAAATGATAGCTTGATAGTGTGATGAGATATACGATGACTCCCAAATCTGAGCAAGCTTCGATATTCACTAAAAACACAGAAAAGTAAACAGAATAAGCTATAAAGCTTAGTAAGCTCGTATGCTTAAAGTAAAACTTACTCCATATATATCCACAATTTAAGCAATTAACATATGATAACATAACTCATATCTGTGACAACCCTAAAGTGACCCAGTCGGAAAGCGGTTTCGGGACCGCTAAACCGAGTCACCAAATTATTTGAATATGATAATTATTGTCTAAAATATGTGAATGTGAATGTGTGAAAGTTTTAAGCTTCGATTTAGTTAATTGCATGTGAAATTAGTAAATAGGACTTATGTGTGACACTTTTGAAATGTGATAGGTTAATCTATAAGGATCTATTAGTGCATGTAATCAAAAGGGTGGACTTGCATGTCAATTTCCCCACTTAATTAGTAGTGGCCGGCCATGACAATGAGGGTGGACAAAATGTGATGGGTAAAACATGTCATAAACATGTTGTGTTAATGTTTATGTTAGAAATGATAAAATAAGGAGCATGGTAATAAAATAATGAAAAGGAAAATTGTAATATCCCGAATTAGGGCCTAATCGGAATAGTGGTTTCGTGACCACAAATCCGAGATAGAAATAATTATTTTATAATTATTTTGAGGTTTATGATATGAATGCATAATTGTGTGAAGATTTCATGAAGAAATTTTGGGCATAACGAGTTTAATTTAAAGTTAGGGACTAAATTGAATAAGTTGCAAAATTTGCATTCTAGAAGTTTTTAGTATGAAATTACTTTGAAATATTAATTAGGAGGTCTTAAATAGCAATTTTACCAATTTTAAGTTCATGGACAAAATTAGGACATGGAAGGAATTTTTGGAAAGTTTAGTAGTAAGGGTATTTTGGTCATTTAGTTATTAAAATGAATTAAAAACAAAATTAAAAGCCAATTTTTGTCCATCTTCTTCATTAGGCCGAAATTTCAAGGGTTCTCCATAGCTAGGGTTTGTTTCAAGCTTCCAAGATCCATAGTAAGTGATTCCAAGCCCCGTTTTTAATGATTTTTACGTTTTTGAGATCCCGGTAACTCGATAAAGCTTATGTTAACAATAATTTAACCTAGGGTTTATATTTGGAAAAATACCCATAGGTGAAATTTGTGTATTTTGATGTTTTATGATAGAATATGAAGTTTTAAATTATGTTAGACAACTTGTACTACTCGATTTTAAGCAAAAACGAGTAAAAGGGCTTAATCGATAAAAATACCTAATAGTCACAAGTACATGTTAGAGTGAGAATTTGATGTTGCCATAGAAGAGAAAAGTGATCAGCATGTTGTAAAACATAAGAATAAGGAATAAAGTTTAATCCCGAGCCTAGGGGTAAAAATGTAAATATGCAAAAGTTTAGGGGTAAAATTGTAATTTTGCCAAATTTTGAGTTAAGGATTAATTTGATAATGTGAGTATTAAATAAACTAAATGTGTTATTTTAGATCAAGAAAGACGTGGAATCAACCTCAATCGAGGAAAAGAAAAGATTGTGGACTAGATTGTAAAATCCTTGTATTTTGGTATCAAGGTAAGTTCATGTGTAAATAATGTAGCATAATGGTTATTTTTAAGTTATTGATGTTAATTATATGTTATGCTGAATTTTATTATGAAATGTATGCTTTGTGGTTAATTTCAAATAATATGTAAATTATGTGAACTACTTGTTAAATATAATTGTTACCGAGTATTGATTTCGGCATTCTACGGAAGACGGCAAGGATAAGTGTTCGAGGAAAAAGCCCGTTTGAACCTTAGGAATAGATTAGGATACAAGTGACATGTCACTAGGATGGTTGAGCATCCGAACTCGTTGAGTTGAGTCCGAGTTCACTTATGGATGCGAATGTCCGAACTCGTTGAGTTGAGTCCGAGTTCGTGAGATGTAACTAGGCATCCGAGCTCGTTGAGTTGAGTCCGAGTTCACTTATGGATGCGAACGCCCGAGCTCGTTGAGTTGAGTCCGAGTTCGCTTATGGGCGGGTTACATGATTTCTTGATTGCATATATGGCACTTATGTGCAAGTTATCCATGTATCCGAATTATATTCCGATGTGTTCAACGGGTAAAGCTCTACTCAAATGGAGGAATATTTGAGATGTAAAGAAACGTATTGGTAAGTGATGTAAAATGGATATTTTGAACAGGTATGTATTTAACCCTCGGGTTGAGTATTGATACAACCACGATAAGGTAATAAGATGATGAAAAATGATTAGAAATGTGACATGTGTTTTAGTGATGCATGCTAATGTTGATTGGTATGACTGTTTGTTATGTTACTTATTATTTGCATATGAACTTACTAAGCATTTATGCTTACTCCCTCCTTCTTACTCATTGTAGTTTTGGCCAAGCCAGCTCAGGAGTTGGGATAGGTCGAAGGCTCAGTCACACTATCCGGAAGACTTTTGGTAAAGGCTTGTAAATTTAAGTATGGCATGTATAGCAATATATCTATTTTGTGTAAATGATCTTATGGTATGGTAATGGAATGGTTGAGGAAATGTTTGATAATGATAAATTATGAAAATGGTTAGTTTAGATTATGTTTGATGATAAGGAAAATTAATAAGATACTTAGTGTATAAAAACTCATCAAAAGGGATGAAATTTGCCATAAACAGGATACTGCAGCAACACTGATGCGAGTTTGAAAATTTACTAAAAATCATAGAAATTTAATTTGGTGATGGACTACATATCAAATTGAAGCTTATTATGTCTAGTTTCACATGAAATAAATGAAACAAGAAAAGGAATTATATGTTAGAAGATATTATAATTTCAGTGAAACAGGGTCATAGCAGTTTCTGAATCCCCTATTCCAATTTTAGAAATTCACCATAAATTGTAAAGATATAATTAGGTAGTGTATTTTATATTCTCAGAATCCTTATTGAGTCTAGTTTCAGGAGAAATAAACCTCATATTCATATGAATTTTTTACAGAGAGAAATGTGGTTCGTAGTAAACAGAGGTTAGACCAGTCAAGTCCTAAAACAGGGGTAACTTTAACTAATAAACTGTACTAAATGGCCCAACCAAAAATTCTAGAAAAACATTAGTAGATAGTTATATTAGTCTAGATTCAGGGAAAATTTACGGATCTTGATTTCGAGTTTCGTAACTCGAGATATGATTTTTCTTGTGACTGTGATGCAAGTAGCTTAAAAGCTGCGAATGTAGAAATAAATAATCCAAAGTTCTAAATATGTTAAATTAAGCTTAGTAACACCTCATACTCGACTCCGACGACGGTCTCGGGCGTGGGGGCGTTACAAAAATGATGAAGAAAAAAAATAAAAAAGTTCTCATGTTGTTGAACTTGGCCGAATAGAAGAAAGAAAAAGAAGGGAAAGAGCTTGGAGAAAATCGGCTATGGTGGTTCACTAGACTAAGGTATGTTGATGTTGTTCCATGAGATTCATACATATTTTTAGTTGTTAGCTTGAGTTCTACCTAGCCCATGGTTTAAATCTTTGCTATGAGATGGAGATGATATTCGGCCATGGGTGTTGCCTTCTTGGTTGGTGTTTGATGTTGTGGTGATGAGGCATGAAGATAAGCTAAGTTTCGGCTAAGGTGGACTTGTGTTGATGTCATTTGCATGCTAATGTGAAGCTTTGTAATGATACATGTGATGGTGATTGATGACTCTTGGATTTTCTTTTTAGCATTTTTGAGTTAGACATTAAGTTCTTTGTTTAACCCATGACCAAAATTGAAATGGTATGGTGTCTTGATGCATTCGGCCATGGTAGGAAGTAGATGAGAATTGGTAGTAAGGTGAAGTGCAAATGTTAGTATTTGATTACTAGTGTATATATGTGTATTAGCTGAGTTTTGAACTTGAAACAAAATGGTATGTAGTCAATACAAGTAACCATATTTGTAGGAAGTATTAAGCATATAATCGGCCTCAACATAGACATGCATATTCGGCCACATGAGGTAGATTGGTGTTGCATGTATTCGGTTAGAGGCAAGCATATTGATGCTTTTATCTTGGCTTAGATAATCGGCTAAAAGAGAGTGTGGGCTAATATGTTGAGTTGATTCATGATTTCATATATATGTGACTCTAATGTCTAATGTATATATGGGTTAAATACCTTGAGTTTCTCTTTTTGATGTTCAAATGATTAAATCAATTTATTTGTTAAATTAAGCTCAAGAGCAAAGGGGAACTAAATCCAATAAAGGGAAGGAAAAAGTGATCGAATAGCCGTCGAAATCGTTCGACAACATCCGAGGTAAGTTTTCGAGTAATGAAACTTAGTTTACGATTTGATTAAGTCATGACGTATAATCATAACAAATATACGGTGATATAATGATTCTACTTGAATTATATGTTGAGTTAATTAGTCTATACGTATGATGGGTAGCCGTATGTGCATAGAGATCATGTCACAAAGCAAACCAAATCATGTTGTTTGTATGTGGCTATTGAGCCGAAAATGAGAATGCTTAATAATTGACTTGTGTTTGAATTCTAGTTATGAAAATGAAATAAAGATGTGTCATAATTTACTGATATGTGCATGAATATTCGGATGATAACGGGGCTAAGTCCCGAAGGCATTTGTGCTAGTGACTAATTCCGGGCTAAGTCCCGAAGGCATTTATGCGAGTTACTAATTCCGGGCTAAGTCCCGAAGGCATTTGTGCGAGTTACTATATCCGGGCTAAGTCCTGAAGGCATTTGTGCTAGTGACTAATTCCGGGCTAAGTCCCGAAGGCATTTGTGCGAGTTACTATATCCGGGCTAAGTCCCGAAGGCATTTGTGCGGGTTACTAATTCCGGGCTAAGTCCCGAAGGCATTTGTGCGAGTTACTATATCTGGGCTAAGTCCCGAAGGCATTTGTGCGAACTACTATATCCGGGCTAAGTCCCGAAGGCATTTGAGCGAGTAGCTATATCCGGTTAAATCCCGAAGGTACTTGGTTTGGGAATGAGCGATCTTGCTGTAATAATTTCAATTAATATGCTCATAAAATCCCAACGATGAGGTATGTTTCGTATATGCTTTGGATTAGTTGATTCCTTTTAAATAGTATTCGCTCAGTCGATTAATGAGCTTCCGGCTTTTGGTTAAGTTGATCTCTTATGTATGAGTATAAGGGTTGGTAATGTGAAGTAGGTATGATTTTGAGAATGTGTGTATATGAGATTATCCGTTTAGTCATATGAATGCTATACTTCAATTGTGCCTAATTTCATTGCTCAAAACTTACTAAGCATTAAATGCTTATTCTGTTTCTTTGATTCTCTATTTTATAGATTTTAGTTCGTCAGCTATCGGACTCGGGATTGTCGAAGTCGAAGTCGTCCACACTATCAAAGCCCTTTTGGTACACTTTTGGTTGAACTCTGAAAGTGACATGTATAGGACTACCCTTTTTGTTGTTGGTCATGTACCCTTTGGTTTTGTATAAATTTGGATAGCCATGCGAAAATGGCTTATATATACTTTGAGCATAGCATTATAATCGTTTTGTATGTTGTTCATTGAGAGGTATGGAAATGTTTGGTAACGATTAGCCATTGGAATGGTTAATCATGATCATTTTGGTGCTTTGTATGACAAATTCTAGTTGATTCATGAAAAACCATGAAATAGGTAAAGTTTACCTTAAAAACAGATGCTGACAGCAGCAGTGGTGTGGATTTGAAAAATCACTAAAAATAGTAGGAATGGAATTAAATAGTGAATAAATTATTTAATCTAACCTTGATGAATCTAATTTCATATGGAAGAAACGAAATGATCATATGAGTCGTAGTTTAAGAGATATTTAAGTTTTCGTGGAACAGGGCCAGAACGATTTCTGGATCCCCTGATCTGACTTTGGAAATTCACTATAAATTAACCAGAGATAATTAGAAGTCATTCCATATATGTATAGATTCCTTCTTGAGTCTAGCTTCGTTAAAAACAAACGGCATAAGTAATGAATCCCTGTACAGGAAGATATATAAGTTGTAATGCATGAAGGTCAGAGTAGTCAAACCCTGAAACAGGGGAGAATTTAACTAATAAACTGTACTAATTGGATTGACCAAAAATTCTGTGACAGCCCAAAATTTACCCTAGTCGGGAAGTGGTTTCGGGACCACAAAACCGAGTTATGAAGATAATTAATTGTTATATTCTATGTTTATTATGTGTGTACATGCATATGTGGAAGTTTCATGCCTTAATTTTGCCAATTGCGTGAGGAATTATTAAATAGGGATCAACATGAGACATGGTGAAAAATGATAGGTTAATTTTAAAGGGGCTTATTAGTGCATGTCAACACAAAGGTGGACTTGCATGTCAAATTGCCCAATTTTCCTTATAGTGGCCGGCCAAGGTGGGTTGATGATGGGCAAAATATTTGTTGAATTTGATATTGGGTTATGGGATTTAATAAATAAAAGAAAAGAATGAAAATGTGATGAAAAAAAAAGGGGTTTCATTCTTGTCTTCTTGGCCGAATTGAAGGAAGGAATAGGGGCAAAGAACTTTCGGCCATTTGAATGTTTAATAAGGTTAGTATATTGTGTTAAAGTTGTGAAATTTTAGCTTGTTTTAGGTTAATTATCATGGTTCTTACTTAGACCATGCTAAATTTTTTTTTAAAACTTTGATGGATGGATGGACCATTCGGCTATGGCTATTAAAGAAGGAATTTGATTATTTCCTTTAAGTTTTGATGGATAAAGAAACAAAAGGTTGTTGATGGAAGAAGTTAATGTGTTAAGAGATTATATGAAACTTATTCATGTTTATATATGTTATATGCATTGAAAATGGTTGATGATTTTGGAAGTGATTAGATTGAATCGGCCATGGTATATCCATAAACCCGATTTATGCTTGTTATGTGGTGGAAATTAAGGGTTAAATGTATGAAATTTGATGTATATTAACTATAGGTAATCACATACGTAAGGTCAAATTTAATTTGGTATATTCGGCCATATAGGTGTATATGTTTGTGATACTATTTTTGTTAACTCTTGATAACCGATTAAAGGAGTAATATTGGCTTATAAGGTTGAGTTGATTCATGATGTTGTATATTAGAATCAAAAATACTCAAGACTAGGTTACCATAATAGCGATAATGCATTCGGCCTTGAAGCATTAATCGAATATGGTTAAGGTTTTGATATTTTGAACAAGGATAATTGTGAAATGGAGTGAAAACCGTTAAATTATACATAAGTATCCAGCAAGAAAATTAAACTACTAAATGTGTTTATTATAGATCAAGACATCAAAGGGAGAGAATCAAGCAAAGGCAAAGAAAAGATCATCGAGTAGCCGAGTTGGAACCGTCTTACCCAACATAAAGTAAGTCATTAAGCATATAGTTGGTATTAATTCAAATGGTCATAACGTTTATGTAATGATGCTGAATGGAATGAATAAATATATATATGCATGTACATATGTGATGATGAAAGTGTTGAATGAAAAGAAAAGAGGTGAGATGTATTGAGTTGTTGATCTCGGCACTAAATGTGCGGGTATAAACATTTATGACCATGAGATTGGCGCTAAGTGTGCGGGTTTAAATTGTGCAGCACTAAGTGTGCGAATTGACTATGTAGCACTAAGTGTGCGAGTTTGACTATGTAGCACTAAGTGTGCGAGTTTGACTATGTAGCACTAAGTGTGCGAGTTTGACTATGTAGCACTAAGTGTGCGAGTTGACTATGTAGCACTAAGTGTGCGTGTTTGATTATGTAGCACTAAGTGTGCAAGTTGATTATATAGCACTGAGTGTGCGGACTTAATATATATTCTTGAATCATTATGGACACTAAGTGTGCGACACTATTGAGTCGATCACGGACAGCGGATCGGGTAAGTATCTTGAGTTCATGGCTAATAGGTGCTATGTTTATATTTGGAGTTGAGCTTGGTAAGTTGAACCTATTTGACAAATATACTTGAAGTCACGTACGTAAGATTTATCGTGGAATGGGTGAAAGGCCGTTTAGTTGTATGATTGTAACGAAAATAAAATGATTTATGAAAATGCCTCGAATATTCTATTGATGAGTATATGGAATGTGAATGCATGATTTGGTATGAGATTGAACCGATAGGTCGGAGGAACTATGGTATGGTTCGGTATGGATGGAGTAACTAGCCTCGTTCCATTTTGTTTCCTCTTGTGATAATGTTATTAATGGATGGTAGTGTATTGCTTATGACTTACTGAGTTATAAACTCACTCGGTGTTTCCTTGTCACCTATTCTAGGTTTCTTGGACTCGTCTCTTTTGCGTGGTCGGGCCGTCATCGAAGTCATCACACCGGATAGCAAGTTTTGGTACTTTCTTCTTAGTTGGCTTAGGAGAACATTTCGGCATGTATAGGCTATTATGTTGTGTTTGAACTTTGGTATGTAATCTTTTAGCCATGCGAAAATGGCATAAATGTTCGGTTGGGTTTGGATTCATAACGTTAGGTCGCAAATCTTGATAATTCGACCTTTTTATGCCATACGTCATGGTTGATTATTTTGGTGTTAAAATT